>NW_027212902.1:0-140000 GCF_030788295.1 Drosophila virilis | reverse complement strand
GCGGACGATGTCAAACTTTTTCTATCATACACTAACCCCCTACATCATTCTCGTCTACAAGACGATTTGAACGCTATGCAACTTTGGTGTTCGGCCAATCAATTGCAACTAAATTGTTCAAAGTGTATGTTTATGACTTTTAATCGTACTACACCTTATCTTGTCAGTTATACAATCGACAATATCCCTTTGCAACGTATACTAACAGTTAAGGATCTAGGCGATATTTTTGATTCTAAACTCTGTTTCAATCTTCATATATACCATTGTTAATGAGGCAAAAGGTGTACTTGGATTCATTAAACGATGGTCTAAAGAGTTTAACGATCCTTTTATAACAAAACTTCTGTACATCTCTTGTTCGCCCTATCCTTGAATACTGCTCTTTCATCTGGTCTCCACAGTATAACAACAGCCAGGATCGTATTGAATCTGTTCAGAAGCAGTTTCTGCTTTTTGCCTTACGAGAGTTGAATTGGGACCCTAATCTTTGGTTGCCGTCCTACTCCAGCAGACTGCTTCTTCTCAACCTTCCGTCGTTAACTAACCGTAGGACAATTCTCGGTGTTGTCCTTCTACATAAGTAGATTATTGGCGACATAGATTCTCCTTTTCTGCTAGGGCATCTTCAATTCTCTGTTCCAGCTAGACCAACCAGAAATTATCGCCCCTTATTACTATCTACGTGCACAACAGATTACGCTATGCACAATTCTTTTCGCGTGCTATGTAAAAATTATAATAGTTTGCATCACGTTTACTCTACCGAACTGTCTCTACCCCTAATAAAATCGTTGCTTTCAGGATACCTTCGGGAAGTCGCTGACCACTCCCAGCTATGAGCACGGACATAGCTTGCCGGACAGGCTGAAAAATTTTCCCCCACCGGGTCGGTGATTTCCCATTACTTTTCTCTTTGTCCTATCTACTTAACACTCTTTATCTAACTTACATTGCTTTACTTTATTAACAATCTTCTTATTTTCTTCTTCCTATTTATTGTATTTTCTTTATTAATATAGCAAATTAAGATTATTTTTAATTTTACTTGAGATCACTTTTTTCCTACTTACAACCTTCCGCTTAGATGTAGGCTCTTATAGCGTCACTGACAAAATTAGCTGTGAAAAGGGGCACAGCTAGCCGGACTGGCAAATAAAACACCTCCATCGGTCGGTGATGCTATTTAGAAAATTGTATTCCTTAACTAGGCTTTTAGCATATAATTCTATTGTACAATCTTTTGAATAATGAGGAAGACGCTCGTTTTGTCGACCATTAATAAATAAAATAAATAAATAAATAAGTAATAATGGGCTATTGTATTCAGATACAGATGGTTCAACAATCCCGTCGGTGATCAATTTTCCGACTTGTTTCTGTTTTTCGTTCACCTGACTGTGTGGGCTTCTGTAATTTTGTATATACACTGGTTCAAGATTAGTTTTGACTACCTCTTAGCTCGAAAGTGATTCATTCACTATTTGTACTGACTACTTGATCTTTATTTGTTGTATTGAGTAGTCTTATAAAAGCGTTTTTAGATGTTGCTATGGTACTTGCTATGTAAATACCATGCTTAATTTCTTGATTTAGAATCAATACACTGTCTTCTTTTGAATTTAGTTGGATTTTTCTAATAACTTGGGATCTTGCTGGCAGAAGTATTGAGTTGTTTCAGATTTGTATGTTAGCAACAACAACAAGCCAATCTTTAGATTGCTTGATGTGTAATTGACAGTTGTATTTTTTTAATAAAATCGATTCCTAATATGCCATCGCAAGGAATAGCGAATTGTTAACCCACGATATGAAAATCGTGTTGTATTATATACTTAGTGGTCTGTATCTCAATAGAAGTTAACCATTTGGATTTGGTTACGTCTTGACTTATTCCTTTTATTTCTATAATATAATTATCTTGTATGTCATGAAAGACATCAGAATTTTCTTTAACTATTGAAATGTCTGCACCTGTGTCTACTAAAAAGACAAGTTCTTTCCCTGTAGCCACATGGTTGAATGATACAAACATATTCTGGTATGAACCTTTGCATTTCTATTGTTGAATATCTAAAGGGCTTTGCAGGCTTCCGATGTATTATGGGTTACTCTGACATTACTTGGGTTATTAGAGTTGTGGCCTCGATTCGAGTTGCCACGGCCTCTTGGGTTTCCTCTATATTGGCCTCGTTCATTGTTGTATTGGGTGCTATTGTTGTAATTATTGTTGCGACTGCGAAAGTTATCTATATGATTTCCACGTCCGCGGTTTCCGCCGCGCTGTGGGTAATTTTTGCAATATAGGACAGTGTTTGGCCATACCACATCTCCCTCCTTTTGAAAAATAACTTAACTAAATGGAGTTATTTTAGTTAAATTTATTTTGTTTTAAAATTTTTTGAAAATTTGAAGATTTATTATATTTGTAATGTATTTATAATGTATTTAGTTTTTTTTTTAATACTTTTGTGGTGAATATATATATTGTGACATATCCATAGTCGCACCCACCCTTTAACATAACCTAGCACACCTTTCCAAAAATAATGTCTTTTGACCTTGGCCAAGGTTTTTGCAATGCCGCTATGACCTTGTATTGGATCGTCATGGAATTCAGACAGTGTAGCTTCTTTCTCTTTTTATACCCTTGCAGGGGGTATTATAATTTTGTCGTGAAATGTGTAACGCATAGAAGGAGACATCTCCGACCCCATAAAGTATATATATTCTTAATCAGCATCAACAGCCGAGTCGATATAGCCATCAAAAAGTTTTCACAGAAGAGCCGATCGACCGATCTTTCCTGTGGCAGCTTGATGATATAGTGGTACGATTTTTCATAAATGGAAGGTCCACAGTAAAACTAATAAATACCGAGTTTAATCAAGATATCTTGAGAAACAACTAATATTTCCTATGGCAGCTATATGATATACTGGTCCGATATTAATAGGATTTTCCATATATATGAGGAGCACAGTAAAACTAATAAATGTCGAGTTTGGTCAAGATATCATGATAATCAAAATGTTTTTTCGTACAAAAACTTAATTTTCGACCGATCGTTCTTAAGGCAGCTATATGATATTGCGGACGACCTTAATAAGATTTTGCATTGTATATAGGAGCAAAGTAAAACTAATGCCTAGATTGGTCAAGATATTGTGAAAAACAAGAAATTTTCAAGAACCTTCTGTTTATAGTAGTCTGATATAAGTAAGATTCTGCATAAATGAAGGAAGTAAAACTAGTAAGTTCCTATGGCAGCTATATGATATAGTGGTCCGATCTTAGGATGATTTTACCTATATAGTAGGATAATAATTAAACTAATAGATGTCGAGTTTGGTCAAGATATCTTGAAAACAGAATGTTTTTTCATACAAAAACTTAATTTTCGACCGATCGTTTCTATGGCTGCTATATGATATAGTGGTCCGATCCAGCTGGTTTTGACATATGTGCTGCGTGCAACAGAAATAGGTACTTCTGCAAAGTTTTATTAAGATAACTTACATAATTTGAAACTATACTCTACACATACGATCATAGACAAAGCACAAAACGACTAACAGAACACCACATATTCATATCCCAAACTCGGAATTAACTATTTTCCCTGTGCTTCTTAGATACGGGCAAAACACTATAAGCATTATGAAAAAGTTGGTTCTGCAAGGGTTATAGATCATCGGGGTGCCGCAGATAGCCTTCCTTTCTCATTTTATATAATATTTAATACCCCAACCTAGTCATAAGTCAAAAGAAAACATTTTCTTGATTTTTTCATTTTTTTTTCATATTATGTCATAAAGTCTTACATTAAAATACTTCTTCTTATTTATGATTTGATTCTTAAGCTACTCGTAGACTCAGTGAGAATACCCTTTTCTATATATAAGTTTTCTTTTCTAATGTGCGTTTGCAAGTCTCGTGCGTCCTTTTCTTGTATCGGGTTCCCAACGTTTTTAATCCATTTACTCTGGATATTAATGTTTTGATCGATATTAATGTTTGGATATTAATGTTTGTATTTATCACTTGAAAAGTGACCTAACTTGTCTACGGACATGTGAGTAGCTAAACCATTGAATATTTATTATATTTATAACACCTCTATTGTCTTAAATCAACCTTTCAACAATGTAATTGAGTACCTAATTTTAGCATTTTCCTTGATATACTCTCTCAACGCAATATTTTCACTATTGATATAAGTAATCATTTAAGCTTTTTGTATTTATACTCTTTAATTTGTCATTTTCATTTGTAAGATATTCTCTCAATTCATTCATTTACTATATTAATTGATTTTTGTAAGATTTTCTCAAAACTTATATTATTCTCTTCACGTTTTCCAAAAATCGTATCATATAAATTAATCTCATTTCTCAGTTTTGGAATTTCAATATTAAATAATAATGTCAGTTAAATACAAATATTTTTCCTTTTATAAATTAATTCGATAATTTTTGCTTGTCGAAGTTTTTCAACTTTTGAAATTATCTCATTTTTATGATTACTACGACCAGCTGTTTGTGAGGCGATTTTAAGCTTTAATTGATCAACAATTTCATTAGGATCATCCCAGTAAATATAGTTTGGTTTTTTTGTATTGAGCTTGATTTGATTGATTTTAAGTTGATATGGCAATTGGTACTGTTTTATGAAAAATAACTTTTTGAGATAATTTTGGAAAAATATGTTTAATTACAGTTAAATATTTAAGTTGTCCATCAGTTTTGTTATGTTTTCTGTGAGCAGAAGTTTTTATTAGAATATCTTTATAATTTTCTAGACCTAGATCGTTATAATTCTGAGGAGTTTTTTTTTTTAATTAAAGAATATAAGCCTGTATATTATAAAAGCCCATGTTTCACTGTCTAGAGAATTTTTTCTTCCGATATATAAATAATAGAATTTCTTAACCTTAATTCACAATTTAAATCTTTATATGGTCCATACGCTTTATCAAGTATCTTTTTTTAGCATATTCACTTGATTAAATGTAATATCAACAACATCATCATCATCATCATCATCATCCGCATCAGCATAGACATCAGTTTGATTGATTCTTGTATTAGCATCAATTAAATCATCATCATCAACATCATCATCATCAAAATCATTCTCATCATCTAAAATGCGAACTATCCAACTCTGGCTTTATTCCACTATTTGAAATAAGTGGCGTATACGACTGCTCTTCTTTCTTCGGTTTAAAAAATGTATTATTTAATGTATTACTCTTAGTAAGGAGTTTCTGCAATGGTGCTGTTATTGGCTTTAATGTTTTATCAAAACATTTCTTGTCTAACAATTCCGTTAGTAAATTCTCATTTCTGATCTGCTATATAGTTTTAGAGCAGAAACTAATCTGCTATGAACGGTTTTATAGCAGTTAAACAGCCTGTCAAGAATAGCTGATTTACAGGTTGACTGCCCTTTTAGCAGTTAAAGAGAAGACTGAATATTAAAGACATAATAGAGTATGTAAATATGTAAATGCCTCATTTTTTTTGTATAAACCGTATACAATAAAAATAGAGAGGTATATATATATTTTTTGTCTGTAATAAAATAATAATAAATAAAATTTAATTCTTCGGAAATAGAGAAAGTTGTAAATATATATGTAAATAAAAAAAGAAAGATTTTGAATAAACATTTAAATGTCTTATCTTCATTCATCTATATATAAAGAAATAATACAAAAATTATATAATATTTCCTGTATAACAATAATCAACAATTTCTGCTGTTGGGACTGCGAAGTGTAATCCCAGGTTGTAAAACTGCGCGCCTGCAGCTCTTTGTTTGGCAAGCGTATTGACTCGGCTTTCGTCAAAATATATTTCTTTGGAAGGAAGAATACGTGGTGTTGGAGCGCCAAAGCAATTGTCTCACCAAATTTTGATTTTGTTCTCCATGCGCGTACAATATCGTACATCACATTTCTTCCATGGTTGTTATACTCGGAAACAAACTCGATCTGCGCGGTGTAATGGTCGCAATTTTCCTATTTAAATTAGACCGCGTAAGCGATCCTAACAGCTTTCGTTTGTGTAACGACGCTATAGCGATGAGCTTTTGTCTGTCACGGTCAGCTGCGAATGATTCGGCCGCTGCTATAAACCGCCTGCGTGCACGTTGGCAGCGCAGCTATCTTCAATCTAATCCGCGAAAGAAGAAAAGCTCTGAGACCCTATATAAGCCTGTAAGTCCCGGATATAACCCTTCTTTTTTTTTAAAAATTTCTTTACCATCGAAGGTCTGGCTACGGCGGTTCGGACATAGCCCCACCAAAAAAAAAAAAAAAAAATTAAACTAAAAGCATCAGTCGTTTAATTCGTTGAATTTCAATTCCAACTAAATTGAACCAAAAACAAAAATATATAAAAAAAAGGGAAAACCCTAAAAGTGGCCGATGGGCGAAATATCAATTTTTTTTGTTCGTTTGATGATAAACCTTTCGCTACGCCAGCTTGCCACCAGCACCTCACCGGCATATATTTCTTTGTGCCAAGATCTGGTCACTGTTTTAACCAGTTCTTGTCTGCCTGTCGAAAGTAATTTTTGGAGGAATCAATCTTGCCGCCGCCGTCTCTGACATAAAAACCCACTTATTTCTTGGGACGGCAATGTCATTTCTGCCCCCATTAAATAGACGTCAGCCTCAACTGCGGAACAGCTGTCATTCCCTTGCTCATGCCAGCAAGAAAGGGCAGGCGCGTTTCCACAGTCTGGAATCCGGAAGAGGGAGTAGCCTTTTGGGCCCCATTGACGCGCCGCTGATCAGAAGCCCAGATGACATCGCCCATTAAGTTGGCCGGAGCGTGCAGATGCATGAAAATTGCTGTTAAATGTTTTTAGTAAAAAAAAATTGTTAATTAAATCTTATGAGAGACTTCCAAAATTTTGTGCAAAGTGCATTGATTAGGGCCCTCAAAAAACCGCGTGCAGGGGAAAAGAAAAAATTTACATCTATATACATATCTTTATATAGAAAGAAATAATAGTATAAATCTATCCCCCTTCTTGTTGGGGTAGAGTCCAAAGTCATTTCTGAATTTGTTTATATATTTTTGAATTTTTCCCACTTAGTTTAGGAGAGTATCTTCTAAGTACTCACAATTTAAAAACCCTCCTGTGCCATAATAATATAATCAAAACAATTTAAAGCCCCACAGAAGACAAAAAAACAAATGAAAGAAAAACAAAATAAAATTTGCTGCAAGCCCTCCGCTCGAAGGCCTTTCATCGAGGAATACATGTAAGTCTGTACCTTTTGTTTTGAGTATATTTTCTTATTTTGGCACAGATAAGCACAGCCAAGGTGACATGCGCACCTGCTGAGTTTTATTTTTCTCGACTTTCTGTTTCACATTACGCTTTAGCTCCGATCAATATGTTTATGACCGTGTCAGTCTGGTGAATGTTTATCATCTTTGATTCTACCTACACCCCGCTTAATTATTAGCTGAAACAGAAGCAACCTAAAAGAAAAGATTTTTAACACAATCAAAAACATGTACACAAAGATGTATCATCGTATTCACTGATTAGCTGGTTGCGCTGCGCTCCGATTTGCCCATGCGCTTCGAGCTTAACCTTCTGTTGCTCATATATTTTTTTCGACCATACAATTAACCATCAACTACAATTATATTGACTCTATTATAATAAATTTTTTTTTTTTTTGCTTTTGCCGAATACACTTTAGTTCAATTTACTAATGTCATTTTTTTTTTGCTTGCCTAGCCTTATTCTATAATTATTAATGCACTTTAGCGAAATTTTGAAATTTTTTTTTTATTTTGCCCAATAAGAAAAAAATATTAACTGAATAGTTAATAAAATGAATTATTTTTGAAGAATTTTTGAGCCATTGTAAAAATATTAACTGACTAGTTTTAGTTACTGAATTATTGTTGAATCATTAATGCCACTTGTAATAAGATGCAGATTATCCAACGGAAGGATTCAATTTCATTGAATAATGCTTTTCTTTATAATAAATATTAATTACGGATTTTGATTATGAGTTGCTAAGTTTTCTTTCCTGGTGACATGGTGATATAATGTCGTAGAAGATTGTTTTGTTTTGGGATCTTCAAAACCTTAATCGCTGAAGATCATGGCTGGGAGGGTATCGAACGCGAGAGTCAGCTGACATCCAAGACTTCGCCTCTTCGGAATATATAGGCCCTAATGAAAGCTATCACCATTGTATTGGCACTTTAAGTGCTCGTTAAGTTACGCCTGCTTGAGATTTTGTTTCTTCGGAGTAACGGTCTCCAATTTAGATTCTGTAGGGATCCTAAAATAAAATTGTATATGCAGGTCGAGGCATGGTAAAAAGAACCCCCCCACCCGAAAGAGCTAGGGAGCAAGAGGATCCCGCCCTGCCATGCTTACTCAACCACTAAGAGCCTCGGTGACTACTTCCCGAATTATTTTGTGAAGATTAGCTGCATACCGCCGTCACCGTTGCTACCCGATATGTATTGCTAGATTAGCTTCACCACAGTACATGCTATAGCGGGCACTATAAGCACCTACATTTAAAATTTCAAGTCTCTAGCTCTTATAGGTTCTAAGATCCTATATATAGTAGAGAAAATAGAAATAGATAATGACTATATTATTAAAGATATTAAAGATAAGAAACAAAAAGTAAAAACTAAATACAATATATTAACACTAACACTAAATGTCTACATGTATTACTGTAATCTCAAGGGTACGTGTTAATGAATCTAGCACGTCTCTGCTGTTTGAGTTTGGTTTTTAAAATGTTTTATTAAATATATTCTTATGGCTTAGCTGCGCTGCCGGTAACGCCAGCAGCGGAGCGGCTTCATACATATCTTGTCTTATCAGCATAATCCGGAGAGAGAGTCTTATGTACAAATTTGCATGTATGTATATATGTGCTACGAATGCTTAGCGTAGGACTTCTGACTTAGCTTAACTCATAAGTGAGTGATCGCATTTCACGCTCACTTGAAAAGTGGAGTTATTTTACTTAAATTTATTTTATTTAAAAAAAATATATTTCAATTTATTATTTTCACTTAACGGCTACATTTGTTGAGTACATTCAGATTTGCTTCCCGAATATGAACTGATTTATCTAACTGTTGTGGTCGCTTAGCAAACGTCGCTTTGAGAGAATTTGAGTCAAAATTGAGTGAAGTTTGAGCTGCGTCAGCAATTATGCGTGGGATAGTGCTCTGATGGGAACATTGACAGTGGCGTGATATTTAGGGTGAATTGTTTATGTCTACCAAAGGGGTACAGTTTGATCTTGACCAATGTCGATGCTATCACCAGGCTCTTTGTTTACAATATTAGAAATGTTTATAATTGTGCTTATGCTTATGTGCTAAGTTATGTTAAAGGGTGGGTGCGACTATGGATATGTCACTCCCCCAACCATTAAAAAGTGCCTGTCCTCAGGTGTTTAAGTTTGGATATAGTGTAACATTTTCTTCTTTTACAATTGGTGTAATTCCTATTATTGTAGGTGTTTCTTCTACTTTGGGTTTTTTATATTTTATAATTGATTTCTTAGGTATGCTTTTGAACTTATATGTCAAATACAGTGTTAAACTTATTAATATGATTAAAAATATGGTTATTGTAATTATCTGGAATACATTGTTAAATTTTGTGTGTTCATTTATAATTTGATTCGTTTGTACAAACGAAAGTGGTTCTAATTTTATAACATCATTGCTTACGTAAATGCTCTGTGTATAATCTAACATATTGTTTGAAATTTAAATTTCATTAATTTGCAGTGAACTATTAAAAATTTTTATTATATTGTTTCCTTCTATTGTTATTTCGTATTTATACAATTATGATTTAATATAGTTTTTGGTAAATTCCAAGTTGAAATTATATTTGGTTCTACATAGTTGATTTGAAAATTTTGCAAAATTTTAGTATAACTACATTCTGATTTTATTTAGTTTAAAATTCCTGTCAAACATTTATTATTAATTAGTTTTTTTGTTTCTTTGCTATAAGCTTTTTTGTCTTGGTAAAATATTTTTCATGAGCTATTTCTGTCAAAATGTTATTATTATCATTCATCATGGATGGAATTATTTCGAATACCGGGCTTTTTATTATTTCTCCAGGAATATGGGATATTATCAGTATATCGTTTGTATCTGATTTAAAGCAAGTGGAAGTTTTTGTATTCAATAATTTCTCAGAATTAAAATGCCTAAGCTTGTGAGCTGCATTCCCATCTCAATGTCATCTATATACTCTGTAAAGTGTTGTAAGTTAAATATAAGGATATCTAATTTCTTTCCTTTTTGTTTCTCTTGATCTAGTTCGTTCATGATTTCTATTCCTTTGTTTATAGCTTCTATTATGTGATTTAATTCGTTAACCCGAACGCTGTTTACTGCCAAGTTGCTTATTTTTTGTTCTGCTTTTGTTTTGTCTTCTTGATCTAATGTTCCAAATAAGTATTTATATACTGTTCCTACTATGTTAACTAAACCTCTTTTGCTGCGTTTGGCTATTTTAAGCCGTTTATTTCTCGGTTAAATTTTTCTACTAGGTATTCGATTTGTTGTTAGGTTATTAAATTCTTTACTTTGTTCAATTATGTTGTTAAAAGTTTCTTCGGTTGTTATTATGTTAACCGTTAAACAGTGGAATTCGTAATCTGTCGGAATGTCTATGGTTCCTGTTTTAAATACGATATAGCCGTATTGGGCTTTGATTTGTACATTTATATGGTTAACAGTGTTTGATAGAAATATTATAATAATTAGTTTAAGCTGGTGCTTGAATATTTTGATCGCTGTCTGTTGTTGACGTGTAATTGTTATATTTGCTTTGATTAGTCTTCTTTTTCTTTTTGAATTTGGTTTTGTAACGTGATTTTTTCCTGCCTCTGTTTGTTAGCTCAAAATGTTTGTTGTCGATTTGTCTTAGTTGTCCTGTTTTCTTGAACGGGGTTGTTGTCTTTGATTTAACTAATGGTGAATGTTTGTATCTAGTAGCAACTTCATAATTTGATCGTTTTTTGTTGAGATTATTTATTAGTTTTTTTTTATTAGCTTGAGTGTCATACTATGGTGTACCTGCGTTTCTGATGGCGTTCTGTTAGTCGTTTTGTGCTTTGTTTTATGATTGTACGTGTAGAGTATAGTTTCAAATTTTGTAAGTTTATTTTCGACGTCTGAGTCGCTGTTAATGATTCTTAATTTTTCATTAACTGTCTTATGAAATCGTTCTACGTCGGATTTACTAGTGGTAATATTAAAAATTACTTCTGATTTTAGCCATGGCTGTAAAGCTGTGCACATAAAGGCTGAGTCTTTGTCTGCTATTATTTCGATGGGTTTACCCATTTGGTTGAACACTTGTAGTATAGCTCGTTTGGTTTCTAACCAGTCTCTACTTTTTATTTCTGTTAATGATGCAAATTTTGAATATATATCAATGCAAGATAAAAATTGTTTATATCCTACTATGTAAAAATCCATTACATATTTTTCTCGGATATTAAGGATTTCCGGAGTTATTTCGAAAGTTAATTTTGTATCCCTGTGTCCTGTTTTTGCGATGTTGCAAATCTAACATTCATTTATTAGATTTTGAATTAAATTTTGATAATCTCGGAAATAGTGGGTATCTTTGAACCAATTGATGGTTTTTTCAATTTCTGGATGTAATATGGATGGAAAATCTGCTTCGTTGTGGAAGTATAGCACACTTTTCTTTGTGCATAAGTATTCTTTTATTAATTCGGGATAGTCATGTCTTTGTATGTAATTTTTATGTTGGTTCCTTTTTCAAATTCTATTTGTCGATTTCAATAATTAAGAAGAAAATCAATAACAAGTAGGCAAATTAATCTTCAATAAAATAGTCCAACCATCAGGGTCAGAATACAATAGCCCACTTCTACTAGTCCCGAAGAAGGCACTTCCAGGCTCAGAAGATAAGAAACGGCGATTACTAATTGACTATCGTCAGATAAATAAAAAACTGTTGTCCGACAAGTTTCCACTACCTATAATTGATGATAATTTAGAACAACTAGGTAGAGCAAACTACTTTTCATGCCTTGAGCTACTGTCAGGTTTTCACCAAATTGAACTTGAAGAGAGTTCAAGAAATATAACGTCTTTTTTAACGAGCAATGGCTCATATCGCTCAACGCGATTACTTTTTGGTTTAAAAATAGCGCCAAATTCATTTCAGAGAATGATGACTATTCATACCTTATCTAGTCCGTCTGCCCTGCTGCTATAGCGTTTCTTAATTTTCTTTGTATGCATTGCATACACTTTCAATGCTTGTGATACAAGAGATACTGTAATAATTATAATAAGCAAAATAGTAATATTTTCTAAATGTTCTTTATGGTCAATTATTTTTACGTTACTTATAACATTTGCGGCTGATTTTTCAACCTTGGATTCGTTCGAACCCATTTTAATTAAAATTTCTTAAAAAATTAATATAATGTTTTTAAATTCATATCATGTTTTTATTGCTAATAACACAAAATACCATCTAGCATTTTGCATAGCAAGTTATGCTGCTAATCGGGCGGAGGTGTTTCCGCTCAATTTTACAAAAAAAAATTTTTTTATATTTAATTATAAGTAATTAAGGATATAGCCCAACTAAAAGACGTGTTCTAAGTGTGATCATGTCTATTTTCGACCCGCTCGGGCTGCTAGGATTCTTTAATATACGCGCTAAGATCCTTCAGAACATATGGCGATCCAATATCAGATGGGATGACGACTTCACCAACGAAGACAAAGCCGATTGGCAACACTGGCTTGATCTAGTTTCAAATTTGAAATGCCGTCCGCATTCCACGGTGCATGAAGTGGGTGAGCCGAACCCAGGCTGTGCAGATGCATACATTCGTTGACGCCAGTATGAATGCTTACGCCGCAGTTGTATTTTTGCGGGCTGAACTTGATGGCCAAGTACATT
This sequence comes from Drosophila virilis, assembly GCF_030788295.1. Lineage (NCBI taxonomy): Eukaryota > Metazoa > Arthropoda > Insecta > Diptera > Drosophilidae > Drosophila > Drosophila virilis. The sequence goes on along the minus strand of NW_027212902.1, from coordinate 127,004 downwards.
GCAGTTTGGTCGCATCGAAAACGAGAGTAGCACCCCTATAGCCCGTGTCCATACCTCGAATGGAACTGATGGCCGCGGTCTTAGGTCTGAGACTGGCCAAATGTATCCAAAAGGAAATGTCGGTACGCATACATACACGAACATTCTGGACAGATTCAAAGGATGTGCTCTACTGGATCCGTTCCGATGCTCGAAAGTTCCAGCAATTCATAGCGCTTCGGATAGGAGAGATTTTAGAAGAATCAGATGTGGACAGCTGGCGATGGGTACCACCGGCTCAAAACGTGGCAGACGATGGTACGAAATGGACTAAAACGCCTGAAATTCATGGCTCAACCAGGTGGTTCAATGGACCACCATTTTTGTATCTAGAAGAATCGCAGTGGCCACAATCGGTAATAGGCCCTGCATTAAACATGTTGTACCATGCTGAAGAACAACCCAATCACACGTCGTCCTGGAGATGTATTCTGCCGGATCTGCAGCGTTTCAGCAAGATAGAAAAATTGAGAGCCATACAGCTACGCGTACTGGATTAAACATGTTGTACCCAATCACACGTTGTCCTGGAGATGTATTTTTCCGGATCTGCAGCGTTTCAGAAATCCGTAAAGCTATGCGTACTGGATTTCCGACGGAATATTACTAAGAAGGTCAGATTGGACAGAAGACTGGATCTGCAGAAGACGCTGCTCCTTAAATGAAGCAATGAAATGGATGTGATTTTTATTCGAATTTGTCAAGAGGAGTTTTATAGTGAGATCACCTGCTTAAGGTCGGGGCGCCGCTTAACCGATCGCAAAAGCTTGCTGTTTAAGTGCTCTCCTTATGTGGATGACTCGGGCATTCTACGTATTAAAGGACGGATAGACAATATAGAAGGAGTCAAAGTCTGCGTAAAACGCCCGATAATTCTGCCAAGACGACATCAATTGACCTATCTGCTGGTTGAGTTTTATCACCGCAGATATCATCACCTACACAACGAAATCGTCGTAAATGAACTGCGGCAGCGGTACTGGGTTTGTGGCTTACGAGGTTTGGTGAGAGAGGTTTCCAATACCTGCCCAGCGTGCCGCATACGCCGCGCCCGCCCAAAGCCGCCAGGGATGGACGACCTGCCAATCGAACGATTATCTCCCTATACTCCACCGTTCACATATACTGGAGTGGGTTACTTCGGCCCCTACGACATTGTCGTTGGACGACGTCGTGAGAAGCGCTGGGGCGTGCTATTTACATGCCTCACGGTGCGCGCCGCATACTGTCGGACAATGGCACAAATTTCAGAGGTGCCAGCAGAGTATTAAAAGATGAAATTGAACCTATATCGCCGGTTCTGATCGAGCGACAGTACCTAGAACTCGATTTTACCTTTATCCCGCCAGGATCACCCCATATGGGAGGTTAGTGGGAACGAATGGTGCGCTCTACAAAGTCAATACTGTCGGAAATTCTGCCGCCCTCTGGGTTACGAGAGGAGGTGCTACGAGCAGCATTGGCTGACGTAGAAAGCGTGCTCAACTCAAGGCCACTCACTTATGTTCCCTTGGAGACATCTGAGTCCGAAGCCCTGACTCCAAATCATTTTCTTATAGGTCATTCAAGCGAATTGCGTGAGAGAGGATTGCGGGAACAAGGCGGAGCTAGCTTGGCACGAGGCTTCCGATTCGCCAGTCAATTGGCTGACCAATTTTGGAAGAGATGGCTGCGCGAGTATCTGCTTACACTCACCAGACGTACTAAGTGGTTTCAACCGCCACTCGAACCAATATCAGTCGACGACATCGTCATAATAGTGGACGACGGTGCCAAGCGAAACTGTTGGACGAGAGGAGTGGTCGTAGACGTGCACCGTTCAAAGGATGGCCAGGTCCGAAGTGCCGTGGTGCGAACCGCCGATGGAATTATTACTCGCCCCGCCGTCAAGCTAGCTAAGCTTGACATTAAAGTTGGTAACACACTGCACGGACGTTCGTGAATTACGGGGTGGGGAATGTTACGGGGCGAAGTGAAAATAGCTGTTGACTAAGTCCAACTGGGTGTGGCATTTTTTCTGTAACCAGCCCTCGCTGCTTACACTGGAAGCGCACCGTTAGAATTAGTTTTTACATGATAAGACGATCGCACGCAGCTGCACAAGCTGCATTTTTGTCGAGGTTCATTTTCGTTTTGTGCTTGCAGCTGAGCAGAAGTAAATGAGAACAGAAGCGCGTGCGGAGCACGAATGCAAGTCTCATAATCATGTAAAATATAGGTTGTTAAATAATGAAAGAATAATAAAGATTTCAGCGTTCAAATTATATTATATCGTACCGCCTCGTACGAATCGAATTGAATCGAGTTGTATCTTTCGACGCTAGAAGTCCCTGCCGAATACGCGCCCCGGCACGAGTCTCGGTGCCAACATTCTGAAATATTCTCTGCAGCTGAGAGTGTCCGAGGCATTCTCTGCTACGGCGGAGATTTCTGCGAAGCAAGCGACTTGCAAAGTCACAACCTTAGCTGCCCATAGAGAGACACGTGGTACAAGAGCTAGAATCACACTTAGCAGCCATAACCTCAAAGCGGATTGCATAGTATTGGTGTGGTGAGATGGCTGACGGTGATGAACAAGATGCAAGAGCGAGAAGGACGACAAGTAGTATTCAACCGAGTAGAACTGCAAGGCTTGTAACGGCATGGTCAACGGGACAGGCTAACGGATCGCCTCACCATGGCTCTTATTCCTCAGCTCCCCATCCAGAGTAGAGAAAAGTTCAATTGGGCAGACTATTCTTGCATGGTTGGATAAACCTCCATGCAAATGGTCTTCCTTTGTGGCTAACCGGGTAGCCAAAATAAGATCAACCAATGACAAATGGTCCCATGTTCGATCCGAACATAACCCAGCTGACTTAGCTAGTCGGGGGGTTTCTCCTCGGGTTCTATTGGGCATCACTGGTGGCATGGACCGGAATGGTTACAACTACCACAAAACCAATGGCCAGTTTCTGTTCCTGTGCAATGTCTCACAGCTTCCCTCCTGTGACTTTCTGGAACCATTCTCAAGATTCGACAAGGCATTGCGAGTTATCGCATATATCTCTCGCTTTATCCAGCGCTGCAGAAGACCAGGTTTCCACTTCCCCGCCGAGCTCCGTAATGAACAAATTACGAGAGTTCAGTTCCTACTTATTGGGTATACTCAACGCCAAACTTATCCTAAGGAGTATAGCTTTTTACTCGATAAGAAGCAAATTAAAGTATCAAGCAACATTTCGATAATAGCTGTCCTGCATCTTATTCTCCAGTTAACTCCTCTGTAGAGAACCAGCATGGCACCGTCAACGAAGGGATCCAATCAACGCCAGGGAACGGACTCCTTTAGATGCCGTTTGTGTTGAGGCATCCATGCGCTGTCAGCGTTTCTTGAAGCCATTTTTATAAACAAATTTTCTTCTTATTACCTGGCTCATCAGCACTCAGGGGAGTCATGTCATGTCATGTCTCTCGGTAAGCCAACAGGCCCACAAGAAGAGCGTCTGTTTCCTCGCCCTCCAGCGGCACATCACTCACGAGCCCTAGACGTTCTACTATACCGTCGTCGCTTACGTCACTTCTCCAGCATAAGGGGGTCAGTGTACTGCACACCGCCATAGTCGATACCGGAAAAAAAACGCTTGAGACTCGGGCCCTTATCGATCCATGTTGTTCATTAAGCCGCATTAATGCAACCGTGGCAAGGGCCTATGGCCTTTCCGTCACACGCATTAGCGCAGAAGGAGCCTGCAGAGCCGTGCTACGCTTAATGGATGACCCCCAATAAAACTAATAAATGCCGAGTTTGGTCAATATCGTGGGAAACAAAAATGTTCATACAAGAACTAACTAATAGTCAGATATAAAAAAAGTTTTACATAAAGGGAGTTCGGCATTTAATAAATGCCGAGATTGGTGATTATATCTTGAAAAACAATTACATTTTCCATACAACTTAATTTGCGACCGTGAAAGGGCCCGACGAAATCCGCGCAAAGAACTGCTATCGGTTCTGCCACCTGCCTCATTAGCATATATCCAGCCGATTTAAGTTTCTCGCTCTTGAATTTTTGACAGATTTCGCAGCACTTAACGTACTTGGCATTCCGAGGAATTTAATCCTCGTCATCCGTTCGGTGACCCAAATGCCTATACAGTTGCCCATTCTCTTCTATGTAGTCCGAGAACTTGCCCGGCTCGTGCGATCCTTCCCTACATGTTGGTCTTTCGTTGCCCCTATTACCAAGAAGTCGTCCAAGTAGGCAAACGCTTGATATTCGACTCGTATACTGTTCCATCGATTGCCGAGCAGCCGCTCCTGCTCTCGACGAGTCCCTCTTTCGGCTATTTTCTCATTCATCAACATGCTGATCGCCTTCCCCGCTAGGCCGACGTCTAACCTCAGTCCTTTCCTACTTAGAGGGTGGACCAATCTCCCAGCCTAATGCGCACCTATACGTCTTCCGGTCTTCTCTAAATCGACCACTTACGTACGCAATCTTCGCTCATGAAGCTGCGAGTGGCCCCGTTATCGATGGTAGGAGGCATCGTTCGCCCTCCAATCTTTATCGTAGCGACGATTGGGCCACCGTCCACTCTAAGTGTGTGTTCTACTTTCGAGTGCCGGGCCTAGCCGACGCCGCTATCCGTTTCCCGCCTCCGTGCTGTGACAACAATCCTGGCTACTCCTACCCCGGCTCCCACACACCCAGCAGAACACGACGAGTGTGTTAGGACATTCCCCAGCGAAGTGCCCAACCTGTGCGCACCTATGACATGCTCGTCGTGGATCATACCCGGTTCCTGTCTCTTGGCTTATCATTTGGTGGGCCACTTTTGATGGGAGTATACCAGAATGGGTTCGGGTGTTGCCCCGGGGGCTGTACTGTCCCTGTCCTTGACAACTACCCGCTCTACCCGCGTGCCGGCTCGTATCTGGCGTGATCCATTAGAGCACTCAGCTATATCAGGTACTCCTTAAATTCCACTCCCACGCGTTACCTCCGGGACAGAATTTCGTCGTCAAGCCTTTCGAAGAAACGCGGGGGCAGGTAGAACTCCAAGAAGCCCCTGCTGAACACCGATCTTGGCACATCTCTAAGCCCGCTGCTCAAGAACCACCGAGCCCTGTCGCAGAATTGAAGTTAGCGATTTATATACTAATGGAATCCTCGACTTAGGTCAGTTCTTCCAAAAGCTTGAAACAGAAGCTGGCATATTAAACATTAGACAACTCAGTTTCAATAGATTCTTTTAAAAATATGGGCAATGAAATATTAAAATCTTTAAGAGTAGCTGCTCCATGAAAAAGAGATACAACAAAAACTATCAACATACTATGACGACCAAATTCAAGGAGGTCACAGTGGCATAAACGTAAAAGAACGCTAGCGAAAATAAAAAGACAATACTATTGGAAAACTATGACACGTCATAAAAAAGAGTACGTACGTAGATGTCAAAAATGCCAAATGTCTAAAACAAAGACACACACAAAAACTCCTTCGACTTTTACAGAAACACCTGTGAATGCTTTCGATATAGTGTTAGTGGATAAAGTTTTCCGCTACCTATATCAAAAAATAGCAACTAATGCATAGTCACTTATATTTAGTAACCATTCCAAAAAAAGCAAAAGCGCAAATAATGTCGCAAAAGCTATATTCGAAAATTTAATACTCAAGTTTGGTCTAATGAAGACGTTCATCTCGGACATGGGAACAGAGTATAAAGACCAGATTTTAACTCATTTATGCAGTATTTATAAGGTATATGAAGATCAAGAATCTTCCCTCTACTGCATATCATCATCAAACATTAGGGACAACAGAACGAAGTCATCGAAGTCATCAACATCAAACAGTTCATAGATTTAAACAAAACTAATTACATAGATCCTATTTACAATGCAATACCATACAAAAGAGCTAGAATCGTGTTAGAAAAAGCCAAGGTTTATAGGAAATATGCATATGATGAAAAAACAAAAAATGTTTAAATAAAAGTAGGAGATTAAGTACTTAAGAAACGAAACAACACAAATTAGACCCAGTATATTTACAACCATATATAGTAGAGAAAATAGAAGATAATGACATTTTTATTAAAGATAGTTAAGATAAGACACAAAAAGTAAAAATTATATACAATAAATTAACACTAAATGTCTACATGTATTATTGTAATCTCAAGGGTACGTGTTAATGAATCTAGCACGTCTCTACTGTTTGAGTTTGGTTTTTAGAATGTTTTATTAAATATGGCTTAGCTGCGCTGCCGGTAATGCCAGCAGCGTAGCGGCTTCATACATATTTTGTCTTATCAGCTTAATCCGGAGAGAAAGTCTTATGTACATATTTGCATGTATGTATATATGTGCTACGAATGCTCAGCGTAGGACTTCTGACTTAGCTTACCTCATAAGTGAGTGATCGAATTACACGCTCACTTGAAAAGGTTTTGTTTGTGTAGTGCAACAATGTGCTTAAACGATGTTAGTTTACTGGTACAGTGTACCCTTAATATATGCACATACCACATCTCCCTCCTTTTGAAAAATAACGTAACTAAGTGGAGCTATTTTACTTAAATTTATTTTATTTTAAAATTTTTTTGAAAATTTGAAGATTTATTATATTTATAATTTATATTTATATGTATTTATAATGTATTTAGTTTTTTTTTTAATACTTTTTGTGGTGAATATATCTATATATCTTTGCATACCTTGTATAATTTTTTATTTTTTGTGTCTCTTTTATGAATTACTCTTATTTCCGGTAATAACTATATTATCATAATCTTCTATTTTTCCCACTCTATAGCGCCCTGTGTATATAAAATCTAGCTTATGGGCTACTCATATCTTAGTAAAACTTTATTTCCTATTGATACAGTTATGTTCCTAGTTTTTAAATCATATAATTCCTTTTTTTTGTACTCATTAAACAATTTTATGTACTGTTTGTTGTTCTTTATATTTTTTTTATCGTTAGGTTCTATTTCTATGACCTGAAATGGTCCTATATATACTGGATCTTACTTATGTCCTGTTTCATTTCTTAAAAGTACATTTTTTCTTATGTTTAATTTTATTGTTGAGAAGGATATACTTTTGAATAATCTTTTTATTTATTTGGGAGCAGCGAAGGTGCCGCTTCCAACGTTCAGTTGAATCTCATTTTTTTCATTTTTCCTTAGGTTCTAAGGTTAGGTTAGGTTCTCATCGCTGCGCTACCCATAGTTGGACATCAGAGAGACGGTTATGTATATTGTATATGTTATATGTACGTAATTATGCTCTCTTAAGCTGGAAAGCTAGGGTATATGCATGCCCTTGAGTTCGGTCAAGTGGTCGGCGCGTCTAACAGAATGCTGACACTTGAGTTTATGACCGGGGTTTTGTTTATATAAAGACTGCAACAAAGTGTTACAGTGTGTTCTCTTAAAGTTCTTTTGGGACAGTAGATATTCAATATATATGCATACCACATCTGCCTTCTTTTGAAAAAATACGAAAAATTATGAAGTTATTTTATAAGTATACTTTGCTTAAAAGAATAATTTTTAATTAACAAAGAAAACTTCCTACAATTTTTTTTTTTTTTTTGTTATATATATAGTGACATATCCATAATCGCACCCACCCTTTAACATAACTTAGAACATAAACATAAGCACAAGTATAAACATTTCTAATATTGTAAACAAAGAGCCTGGTGATAACATCGACATTGGTCAAGATCAAACTCTCCCCCTTTGGTAGACATAAACAATTCACCCTAAATATCACACCACTGTCAATGTTCCCATCAGAGCACTATACCACGCATAATTGCTGACGCAGCTCAAACTTCACTCAATTTTGACTCAAACTCTCTCAAAGCGAAGTTTGCTAAGCGACCGCAACAGTTAGATAAATCAGTTCATATTCGGGAAGCAAATCTGAATGTACTCAACAAAAGTAGCCGTTAAGTGAAAATAATAAATTGAAATATATTTTTTTATAGTAACCTAACGTGTAAAACTTAATTGGCGCAGCCGGTAGGATACGTCGGGAAAAAGTAAAGATCGCTAAAGGATAATTAATTCCCAGATCTAACGCACAATCGCGACCGAAACTGTTGTCGGAGTGTAATAAACATTTTCTCGAATACGTATCCGCACAAGAACCTTCGGGTCACTAGTAGCCTAATTACATTGACCCTTTGGGCAATAAAGCTACTACAGTTAATAACGACTGGCTTTGCATATCTTTTGATCCCTGCAATACGTTATTACTGGGTCTTTTTAAAACACACACACAAAAAAAAAAAAACATTTAAACAATAATCCATCACAAACTATAATCTAAAATAAAAGTCCAAAATCAAAGAACAATAAAGTTGAAACCTACAAACTCAAAACTATTTAAAAACAAAGAAAATCATCTAACGAAACAGAAGTGTATTACACCAAAATGACCATGGAATTATCAGAACAACAACAACTCAACCAGGCCCTTTCACAACTTAGACACGTGCCAAGCTTTGACGGATCAACGGATCATCTAAACGCCTTCATTAAAAGGATCGATTACATCCTACACCTTTATCCAACCCGAGATGTTAGACAACACAGCATCTTATACGGAGCCATCGAATTGCAAGTCACAGGAGATGCTCAGAGAATTTCACAAAGGACAGCAGCCAACACTTGGCAGGAGCTGAGAAACGCATTGATTGAAGAATACAAAGTCAGACACCCTTTGAAGAACTCCTTCGACGCTTATACAATACGAATTACCAAGGAAACGTCCGTAAGTTCATCGAGGATCTCGAAAATAAATCTTTTGTTATATTAAATAAATTAACATTAGAAAATATACCTAGCAATACGACACTTTATACAAATGCTATGAATAACACAATCAAAGATCTTATTATAAAAAAAACCAGATAGGCTTTTCATGATGTTAGCCAGATACGACATTACGTCGACACAAAAACTAAAGCAAGTAGCTCAAAGAGAGGGATTATATGAAAATAGCGTTACTGAAAAACCTAAAAATAATAATGTTCAGGGAAATCAAAATAACAATCGTAAGAACATGGGAAATTATCATGCTAACCCAACCACCAGTTCAAGTGGTTATTCCAACACGAATCAGAGTTATCATGTACAAAATAAACAGCACAATAAGTCCGAAGACAATCAGAAAGCTCACCACGAGTTCGAACAGAAATTAAGTCAAGGTAGATCCCAAAATCCTTTAAACTATCAAAATCAGTCCCATCCACGTTTGAATGCGCCAAACCCTCCTACTAAACGTCAAAGAGATAGTAACAGTGGGCAGATGAAAATATCCGATGAATACATCCGAAAATTTTCATCAGCAAGTCTTGGAACAAACAGAAGAAATCCATTCATAAAATTGATTATGAATGACGAAGTTCTAAAATGTGTCATTGACACAGGTTCAACCATAAATCTAATAAAAACAAACCTTTTAAATTTTCCTGTTTACAACGAAACATTAAAGGTTCACACCATAAATGGTGTTATTGAATTAAAACAAAGTGTACGATTAGGAGCAATCAAAATTTGTTCGAGCAAACAAAAATTCTATATTCACGACTTCTCAGAGCATTATGATGTTCTGATTGGGAGATAATACCATGAGGCATGTCAATCAAAAATAGACTATGCACAAGAATCCGTAACCTTAGGAGAATTTAACTTTTTTTTGATATAATGACGAAGAGGTCGAAGATGACATGACCGCACAAGAGTGCCTTGATCCACCCTCAACAGAGGACAGACCATTTAACTTCGCTATTAATAATGAATTAATAGAAAACAATGAGCTTAGGCTAGAGCACCTACACTCGGAAGAAAAATAAAAATTAAAAAAAGTTTTACATGAATTTCGTGATATCCAGTACCATGAAGGTGACAATTTGACTTTCACTAGTACAATTAAACACAAAATTCTAATAAAACATGAGGACCCAATTTACAAGCGTCCATACAAATATCCTCAAATATACGATGAGGAAGTAAATAAACATATAAGCGATATGATAAAACAAACCGCATTTTCGACTAAACATGGCCATTACGAGTACACTCGCATGCCATTTGGTCTTAAGAATGCACCTGCAACGTTCCAACGTTGTATGAACAATCTCTTAGAAGATTTAATTTTTAAGGATTGTCTGGTCTACTTAGACGACATTATTATTTTTTCCACTTCATTGGAGGAACACATTTTGTCGCTACAAAAGGTATTTAAGAAGCTTAGAGAAGCTAACTTGAAACTACAGTTGGATAAATGCGAGTTTATGAGAAAAGAAACTGAATTTCTCGGTCACATCATCACAACTGAGGGTATAAAACCAAATCCCAACAAAATACAAGCAATTGTCAAATTCCCAATTCCAAAAACCCCAAAAGAAATTAAATCATTTCTAGGATTATGTGGTTTCTATAGGAAATTTATACCAAATTTCGCTAATATAGTAAAACCATTAACACTTAAATTAAAAAAGGGAGCAAAAATCAATATGACAGAGACTACGAACTAGCGTTTCAAAAGCTAAAAGTACTCATAACATCCGACCCAATTTTAATATACCCTAACTTCGAAAAACCATTTTCATTAACTACAGACGCAAGTAATATGGCAATAGGGGCCGTCCTTTCGCAAGAGCATAAACCTATATGCTATGCAAGTAGAACTCTCATGTCCGAGATGAACGTCTTCATTGGACCAAACTTGAGTATGAAATTTTCGAATATAGCTTTTGCGACATTATTTGCGCTTTTGCTTTTTATTGGAATGGCTACTAAATATTTTGTAAGGTCGCATATTAATGTGACTATGTATTCATTACCATTTTCCGATTTGGGTAGCGGACCAAGTGTATCCACTATCACTATATCGAAAGCATTCACAGGTGTTTCTGTGAGAGTCAGAGGAGTTTTTGTGTGCGTCTTTGTTTTAGACATTTGGCATTTTTGACATCTACGTACGTACTCTTTTTTATAACGTGTCATAGTTTTCCAGTAGTATTGTCTTTTTATTTTCGCTAGCGTTCTCTTACGTTTATGCCACTGTGACCTCCTTGAATTTGGTCGTCATAGTATGTAGATAGTTTTTGTTGTATCTCTTTCATGGAGTAGCGCTACTCTTAAAGATTTTAATATTTTTTGCCCATATTTTTAAAAGAATCTACTGAAACTGAGTTGGCTAATGTTTAATAATCCAGCTTCTGTTTCAAGGCTTTGGAAGAACTGACCTAAGTCGAGGATTCCATTAGTATATAAGTCGCTAACTTCAATTCTGCGACAGGGCTCGGTGGTTCTTGAGCAGCGGGCTTAGAGACGTGCCATGGTCGATGTTCAGGAGGGGCTTCTTGGAGTTCTACCTGCCCCCGCGTTTCTTCGAAAGGCTTGACGAGAAAATTCTGTCCCGGAGGTAACGCGTGGGAGTGGAATTTAAGGAGTACCTGATATAGCTGAGTGCTCTGATGGATCACGCCAGATACGAACCAGCACGCGGGTAGAGCGGGTAATTGTCAAGGACAGGGACAGTACAGCCCCCGGGGCAACACCCGAACCCATTCTGGTATACTCCCATCGGATTCGGAGCGACCGTTGTGGACAGGAGGGTCCCCGTTCCGCCGGCAACGGCGAACGATGCCTCCTACCATCTCTAACGAAAGATGGACTCATCGAGAGCAGGAGCGGCTGCTCGGCAATCGATGGAAGAGTATACGAGCGAGGAGTCGAAGGCATCAAGCGTTTGCCTACCTGGACGACTTCTTGGTAATAGGGGAAACGAAAGACCAACATGCAGGGAAGGATCGCACGATGGGCACTGGAGCTACAACTGTTCTAATTCGATGTCCACTACCATCGAGGAAAGCTCAACGTCCTGTCTGACGCACTATCAAGACATCCTCTACAAACTTGTCAACAAGCAGTGGTAGCCGAGTCACCCTGCAAGTGGGTTGCGAGTATGCGTGCTAGAATCGCCGAGGAGCCGGGAAAATTCTCGGATGACGAGGATTACATTCCTTGGAATGCCACGTCGCTCCCACGGCCGGACGTCAAGGCGTTAGCAAAACCGTGTCGAGAGGCATGTTCGGCGACGCCGCCAAGTACGTTAAGTGCTGCGAAATCTGTCAAAAATTCAAGAGCGAGCAACTTAAACCGGCTGGATATATGCTAATGAGGCAGGTGGCAGAACCGATGGCAGTTCTTTGCGCGGATTTCGTCGGGCCCCCTCATGGTCGCAAATTAAGTTGTATGGAAAATGTAATTGTTTTTCAAGATATCATCACCAATCTCGGCATTTATTAAATGCCGAACTCCATTTCTGTAAAACTTTTTTTACATCTGACTATTAGTTAGTTCTTGTATGAACATTTTTGTTTCCCACGATATTGACCAAACCCGGCATTTATTAGTTTTATTGGGGGTCTATTAAGCGTAGCACGGCTCTGCAGGCTCCTTCTGCGCTAATGCGTGTGACGGAAAGGCCATAGGCCCTTGCCACGGTTGCATTAATGCGGCTTAATGAACAACATGGATCGATAAGGGTCCGAGTCTCAAGGGTTTTTTTTCCGGTATCGAGGAGCACTATGGCGGTGTGCAGTACACTGACCCCCTTATGCTGGAGAAGTGACGTAAGCGACGACGGTTTGGTAGAACGTCAAGGGCTCGTGAGCGATGTGCCGCTGGAGGGCGAGGAGACAGACGCTCTTCTTGTGGGCTTGTTGGCTGACCGAGAGACATGACATGACATGACTGCCCTGAGTGCTGATGAGCCAGGCAGTTAGAAGAAAATTTGCTTATAAAAATGGCTTCAAGTTACGCTGACAGCGCATGGATGCCTCTACACAAACGGCATCTAAAGGAGTCCGTTCCCTGGCGTTGGTTGGATCCCTTCGTTGACGGTGCCATGCTAGTTCTCTACAGACGAGTTAACTGGAGAATAAGATGCAGGAGAGCTATTATCGAATGTTGCTTGATACTTGAATTTGCTTCTTATCGAGTAAAAAGCTATACTCCTTAGGATAAGCTTGGCGTTGAGTATACTCAATAAGTAGCAACTGAACTCTCGTAAGTTCTTCATTACGGAGCTCAGCGCTGAATAAAGCGAGAGACATATGCGATCACTCGCAATGCCTTGTCGAATCTTGAGAATGGTTCCAGAAAGTTACAGGAGGGGAGCTGTGAGACATTGCACAGGAACAGGAACTGGCCATTGGTTTTGTGGAAGTTGTAACCATTCCGGTCCATGCCACCAGTGATGCCCAATAGAACCCGAGGAGAAACCCCCCGACTAGCTAAGTCAATTGGGTTATGTTCGGATCGAACATGGGACCATTTGTCATTGGTTGATCTTATCTTGGCACCCGGTTAGCCACAAAGGTAGACCATTTGCATGGAGGTTTATGCAACCATGCAAGAATAGTTTGTCCAATTGAACTTTTCTCTACTCTGGATGGGGAGCTGAGGAATAAGAGCCATGGTGAGCTCGGAAAGAAGAACGGCGCCACACAACTCTAAGTGTGGTAGTGATACCGTCTTAGCTAGCGCGACTTTTGTTTTTGCTGCGAGAAGATGAGTGGAGATGCATTCGTTTATCTCGACGCGCAAATAAAGTGCAGCACCATATGCGCGCAGGGATGCGTCGCAGAAACCGTGAAACTGCACCTTTGCCTTCTGGTTATAATTTACCAATCTTGGGATACGGATCTCTCCAAAAGAGTGATAGTCGGTTAGGAAGTCATGCCAACGTTGAACGAGATCTTCCAACAGGGAATCATCAAACCCCAGTTCTGGGAGCCATATCCCTTGCATGAAAATTTTTGCTAGAACTATCACAGGTGCTAGCCATCCAGGACGATCGAACAATTTTGCAACCTGTGATAGTACTTCACGTTTAGTGAGCGAAGGTTGAAATACCATTTTGGACTGAGTAAAGAAAAACTGGTCTGTTGTGGCTTGCCATCGAATGCCTTGCGTGTTGGCGACGCTGGCCTCTTCGATTTCTTAGAAATCCGCACACAGTAAGTGGTCCCTTGTGTTGGTTGTCCACTCTCCACAATGGCTGAAATTGCTTGTTCCTTCGTGTGTGCCCCTGTGCTAGAACATGGTCGACATACATATAATTTTCAATTATATCGGATGCGATTTTTTGCCATATCTGCCATTCTCGCTCCTTGTTGTTGTTCGGCTAAAATTACTCTCACAGAAAGACTCGGAGCTCTTTACCAGTTTGACTAGAATGTCCTCCACCTCCGAAAATGTTGCGAGAATGATTTCTAATTGCTGCTCTCAAGGGGCGGATATTCGAGTCGAGAATGACGAGATTGCGGTGGATGCGCTCTGCTACATATATTAGAATGGGAGCCGTGTGTTAGTATAGATGGTAGGATATCAGCGCCAGTCAGCACATCTATCTGCGAACTCTTGTGGAAATTAAGGTCAGCTAACTGGAGTTTTGTCAGAGTTGTCAATAAACTTCGGGGGATCGAACATGATGGTAGATGCCTCCATTTGGATACGAGGCTTTGAGGGAGAGCCAATATTAAAATGGCAGAGTTTGCGAGGCTGGGCTGAAACAGCTTGATTTAATCCCGATACTTGTGCCTGTACGGATTTGTACGGCAGCTTTATTAGGTGGAAGAGTCGCTCGGAAATAAATGTTACCTCTGATCCCGAGTCGATCAGTGCACGAGCAGTATAATGTACACCCAAATGGCGAACATATATAACAGCCGTGCTTAGGAGAACACCGTGGGTGTTAATTGCAACATAATTGTGAACATTCGTTTGTTGGGATGGAGTGGACTGTATGGATTGATTGGAGGGAGCTGTTGCTTGTAGCGTGGAGACTACTGTAGGGCTCAATTGTGGAGTGTCACTACGATGCAAGAGCGTATTGTGACGACCCTTGCACGTAAAACAATTGTGAGCACTTGTGCAATCCCTTATCTGATGACCCCTAGCGAAACAGTTGAAACATAGTTTTTGCTGTTTGATGTGAGTTGCCCGGTCGCTGACGGGCATTTGGAGAAATCGTGGGCACAGACAGATAGGATGATTCTCCCTGGAGCACAATTTGCAGGCTAGCGGCTTGTTAACAACCTTATTCTCAAATGAGTTAAGCTTTCTAGTGGTAGGAAGTTCTGTTCGAACAATTCTGGAGTGCGCTGGAGTATTTGCGCTTGGCTTAAGCTCTTCTATCGCTTCTAAAGTGCGATAGCGTTCTACGAGAAAGGCGTTCATCTCAAGCCAAGATGAGATGTCGTTTTTTCTCTAGATGGGCTCTTCCCATAAGGAGTGTTAATTTGGGTAATTTGGAGGAACACAGGAACACGAGGATACAGTCCCAGTTTTCTATGTTGATTTCGAAAAACTCCAGAGCTGTTAGGCAACCTTGAATGGTGCTCTGAAGTTCCTTAATTGCCGTTCCAGACTCTTGGGTGATTGGCTGCAGCTTGAAAAGAATCTTGAGCTGGCTGTTGACTAACAATTTTCGGTTCTCAAAACGCTCTGTCAGATTGGCCCAGTCTGATTGCAAACCGTCGTTAATCAAAGGTGACTACGATACAATCGAGATGGAATGGATGAAATGGAGATGGAATAATTTCTCGACTTCGAAATGTGGGCGTATGTAATCTCCGCTTAAGATTTCTGTGTCGCAAGGAGGTAAGCGACACCCGGCGGGAACATATGTCGGAATGGTGGACTGAGCGGATGGTCTATTTTGGCCGTTAGTAGTATCAATTTGCTCGCTAAGTTTAGCGGCGCATCTTTCATATACCGAGCACCAATAGTCGTACTTGGACTGCATGACTGAAATGGTTTCCATTGAAACGGCTTCCGAGCCGTTGAGCCGACCTAGAACTCTTTTTCAACCTTGTCCCACAAGGCTCGCACTTGGTCCTGGCAGACCTGGCACGTATAGAGAGACGGGTCAGAGTCTCCAGGAGTGTTTATTTTTGCCTCAAACTGACTGAGCCTATCAGTGACAGCAATAAACTTGATTAAAGCCACGTCTGTAATTTTGGTGTTAGCTCGCGTGGATATCGAACTAGATCTTTTGCTAATGGTTGCCATAGTGCGTCTGACTGCAGTGGTCAGGGATGCTTCGCTGTTTGCTTTGGACGGCGGGCGACTGCTATTTATCAGTGGACTTGGCGTCGAACTAAGAGGTGCCTTAACAATTTCCCTTGGCGTGGACACGGCTGATTCGCTTGTAATCCGGCGCGATGTTTCTAAGTGATGCTGTTGGAAACGGAGGGGATGCGGACGGAACTGCTAATTGATGCTTTGTTTGTTCTCTTTGCCAGTTGGCATACTAGGCGGAAGCGATTGAGTAGAAAAACAGATGTATTCGCTCCTATTAGTAGAGATTGCGATGCTTTAAACAAATAAACACGATACAAGTAATCGACCTTATAATTCGATTGCAATGGAGGAGAATTCAAATACTTGTACTTCAAGTCAAAATTTATTTGGTTTAATAAATGATGAAATGAAGTGAATATTATTTTTAAATAAAATTTATTTAGTTACCTATTTGTTTTAAAGTGAAAAAGTCATCGAAATCACAATATTAAAAAACGGTGGCTCAAAATCGCTGGGCACAACATTTTCGGACAAATGAGCACAAAAATAAGGCCTTCACACCGTTGGATGGCTATGTTCAACTTGCGGCATCCGGATTCCAAAACCGGATTAACACCTATTCATATAGGAATGTTTCGTATAACGTTATGTTCCCTGAAAAGTTCCCATTGGAAGCAAGAAGTTCGTTACTTCTAATAATGGAAAACGTTTTAGAGGTGCATACCTCATATAAAATCAACTTTGAACTTTTCGCTGAAAATTTGGAAATAAATAATAATATGGGTGGGCGACGTCACAATATCTTCCATATAGTGATTTCCAGTGGTTAAGTGAGGATGAAATACGATCATTTCATTTTTTTTTAATTTCTGAAAAGTATGAATAACGATATATTCTTGAACTAGACTTAGAATACCCAGCATCCCTTCAAGATATGAATAGCGACTTGCCGTTTGTACAAGCAATCAAAAACCGACTGCAAAGTGTACTGTTAAAAAGCTTATCGTTTATTACTTCCAATAATGGAAAATGTTTTAGAGGTGCACACCTCATATAAGATCAACTTTGAACTTTTCGCTGAATATTTAAAAAAAAATAATAATAATACTGATGGTGGATATTTTGAAATAATAATTAAGTCCCATCAAACTGAAATGTGTGTGGCTACGAAGTCTTCTGACTTAAAAAAAATATTTGTAAGCCACTCATACATCATAAGATCAAAGATGGATGAATTGCAAGAGAGAGATAGTGGTTGGACTCATAAAAAATGACGATGAGTTTTGCTTTAAGTGGGCTGTAATAGCAGCCCTAAAGAATTTGCAACGTAATGCTGATAGGTGTGCCCCATATAAAATCGATGATATAAGGATGATGAGATAATGATTGATGATGATGATTGATGAGATATTCTCACTCAAATTTCATAACATGGAAATTCCATTAAGGCTCATAGACATTAAATTGTTTCCGCAACAAAATACTTACTTAAATATAAATGACATTGGCTATGATGAAGACAATGAATTTATTGGATTATAACCAAAGAGCAAGATTTATGCCATTATACCTCGATTAAGAATCTATCAAGGTAAGTAAAGAATACAAACAATCAGTTAAGATCGCATACGACAAAATTACATTTCTGTAATGTATGCTATTCGCATAACGATAGGATGCATGGCAAGCAGTGTGGAAAAGTGGTGGTGAAGCTTTCAACAGCGGATAAGCCGAGTGTAAAATTTAAGAATTATGCAATTAGCTTAGATATACCTTTTATCATTTATGCAGATTTCGAGTGCGTTTTAAAACCTATCAAAAGGAATGTGAGCGAGAATGTAATAAGCATTCAAGAACACAATCCTGTTGCATACGCATATTTCATCAAATCTGCATATGATTCTAGTTTAAATAAATTCGTTATATTTAGTAGAGAAAATATGGGATTACATTTTGTAACATCTCTCATTGGTGATGAAAGAGAGATTTATAGCAAATATGTATTTACTGTAAAGCCAATCAAAATGATCTTAGAAGATGAGCATAAATTTAAAAATGCTATAAATTGTCACATTTGCACTAAAATTTTAAACTAAGATAGAGTACGGGATCATTGCCACTTAACTAGTAAATTTAGAGGCGCAGCACATAATGCCTGTAACATAAATTACAGAATTACCTCATTTCTTCCTGTCCTTTTTTCATAATTTTTCACACTATGATGCTCATTGGCTTGGTCATGGTTGAAGGTGAAATTAAGGTTACCTCTCAATAAAGGAATCTACATTTCCCTTTCAAAATACACATTACAGAGCATAATACAAATTTGGAAATACGTTTTTCAAACACATTTCTTTTTATGTCTGCAAGTTAAGGTAGTCTCAGCTCTAATTTAGAACATAATAATTTCACAACTGTAAAACGGGGTTCCCCGGACGAAACACACTATAATCTAGTACATAGGAAGGGAGTTTTCCCATATGAATACTTTACCAAATTTGAATTTTTGCAAGAAACTGGTCTTCCACCAAAGGAAAAATTTTAGAACAGTCTTGCAAATAGATAAAGTTAAGATATGATTAATTACACGCTCAGAACGTGGGGAGAGTTTTTAAGATGTACTTTTGCATGCATGTTTTCGAAATTTTCGTTTCATTTGCAAGAATATTTATTCATTGAACCCAGCCCATTATTACACAGCTCCGGGGCTATCTTGGGATGCTTTGCTAAAAACATCTGGAATAGAATTAGAAATACTTACAGACATAGATATGCCAAGATTTATAAAAAGTTGTATTCGTGGGGGATTAGTAAAATGTCGTCAGGGATATTCATTTGCTAATCATAAGTATATGAATGATTATGATAGCAATATTTAATGTATTTGGATTCCAATAATTTATATGGGTGGGCAATGTCACAATGACGTATGAATATGGATAAGTAGATTTAGAATATGATATGTATAACGACTTTCCGTTTTGTCCAAGCAATCTTAAACCGACTGCAAGGTGTACAGTTAAAAAGCTTATCGCTGACTTAAGACCGAAATATAAATATCTCATACATTATAGAAATCTTCAACAATGTATTCATAATGGATTGCGGTTAACTAAGTTTAACCGTATATTACGGCTTAAGCAGTCTCCTTGGTTAAGAAAATATATTGATATTAATACATATCGTAGAACGCAGGCGAAAAATAATTGCGAAAAAGATTTTTTAAGCTATTAAATAATGCAGCATATGGGAAAATCATGGAAAATGTTTAATGTAAAAACATTAAAGTGGTAACTGTATGGGAAACAACGTATTGCAATAGATTGGTGGCAGGGGCATTAGTCGCGAAATCAAACTTTCATAGCTCAGTGAAATTCTCGAATAATATGTATGCAGTCCAAATGAAAAGATTGCATAACTATTATAATATGCCCATATATTTAGGTTTTACAGTATTAGATCTTTCGAAATTGTTTATGTATGATTTTAATATGACTATATGGTAGCAAAGTTTAAATCTGATTTAGCATTAAATTATATGGATACAGACTCCTTAACAAATACAACTAAAACTGAGGAGTTTTATGCAGATATTAGAGATGATTTTGAAATGAAATTTGACACATCTGAATATTCTGAATATCATAAATATGCCTTAAAGTGAGTTAATGAAAAAATTTTGGACATGATGAAAGATGAGAATAACGGTAGGATAATGAAAGAATTCATAGAACTTCGACCGGAAGTGTACTCATTGAAACTTGAGGACGGAGGAAGTGTTAAAAAGGCAAAGGGTATTAAAAAATCAATTTTGGAAAATATGAGTGTGAAATGCTTTAGAGATCATATATGCTTTAATAAATCATATACAAAATATAATATCTTAATTTTTAAATCTAATTAGCCTCTGTCTACTGAACACATCTCACTCATTTCAGAAAATCTCACATTTTTCAGAAATGTGTAAATTCGCCCCGAACATTTCGTGTTTTTTAAATAGTTGATCAAAATTTGGTAAAGTATGGTAAAGTATCATAACCATAAACATGTGATATATCAACGAAGGCAGGCGGCAACTTTAAACAAGAAATTTAATATAAAAACAAGTAAGAGGTTCTAGTCGGGATCTCCCGACTAGGGGATACCCTGAACCCTCTTCTTCCAACATCAAATGCATATATATTCTATTTTAGAAGCTATATGTCAAGTTTGGTGACTCTAGCGCTTATTATTTACCAAAATTACCCAAAAACAGGATATCGAAATCGATTATCGATTGCTTGGAAGCGGAGTAAGTTATCGATTATCGGAAATAAACTCGACCTGCGCGGGAACTAGGAGCACCTACATCTAAAATTTCAAGTCTCTAGCTCTTATAGGTTCTGAGATCATACATACGGACGGACGGACGGACAGACAGACGGACATGGCTCGGCTATTGATGCTGATCAAAAATATATATATACTTTATTTGGATTTCGCACAAATATAATATAACCTTATACCCATTTTCAAAGGGTTCAGGGTATAATACCCCCATAGTTTTTAGAATTTAAACTCGGCGAAATCTCGAAAATAGTGCCTAATATCGACCCCTTTCTTCGAGAGCGCAATTTTTGAGTTTTGGAAGAAAAACTTTACGGCACTTATGTAAATTAAAGAAACTAGATCAGCTGTATATTTTAAAAAGCGGTACTTTCGCAACTCACATGTTACCGCACCAATAAACACCAATATATGAAAGGCTATAACTTACATAAATTGTACACTAAAAAAAGAAGCTTTAAGCTCTCAAGATAATAAGAGAAAAATCACTATAAGATTGTAAACTACTTAGATAAAAATAAAAACATAAAGAAAAAAACTGACTCGACTTCTTTAATTTTATTCTGAAATTGTATATAAATTGAGTGAGAGTTTAATGGAGTTACTTTAAAAATTACCATTAAACTTCAGAGAGGAAGATGTGTAAATACCATATATCATATTCAGTAGATCTACATTACAAATGCTGCTGTATTCAAAAAATATATGAATGTCCGATTCCCAGCGATTAGCCGGCCGCGAGAGTGGACGTGAAAATAAGGTGAAAGAAGCAAAATTTAAAATATCTCAAAATCCAGCTACAACAAATAACGAGAAAAAAAACAACAATGATAACAGCTATTCAGAGATAAAATACAAAAGATTTAAATAGCTCTGACTCTGTACTATCAAAAACCATGCGGCAGAAAACCCTGGTTACGGAAGCCTCATCATGAACACTTAAAATCAAAAAATTCAATCCAACGAAATATCATCATCAACAGATTTTTCAATCTGATACATGGATTTGAAATACAATTTCAAATTCAGATTTGAGATAAAGGAAAATATCATATCATTTACAACTCTGGAACTTTTTGATGAGGATATTGATACCGTTGAAGTCCCTGAAACAGACATTGGATTATGTTAGCCAGATACGACATTACGTTGACACAAAAACTTAAGCTAGCAGCTCAAAGAGAGGGATTATATGAAAATAGAAAATAAAAATAATAATGTTCAGGGAAATCAAAATAATAATCGTAGAAACATAGGAAATTATCAGCAAAATCAAACACCAGTTCAAGTGGCTATTCCAATATGCAACAAAGTTATCACGTATAAAATAAACCACACAATAATTCCGAAGACAATCAGAAAGCTCACCACGAGTTTCAACAGAAATTAAGCCAAGGTAGATACCAAAATCCCTTAAACTATCAAAATCAGTCCCATTCACGCTTGAATGCGCCAAACCCCCCGACTAAACGTCAAAGAGATAGCAATAGTTGACAGATGAAAATGGACACATCCGAAAATTTTCATCAGCAAGCCTCGGAACAAACAGAAGAAATCTATTCATAAAATTGATTACGAATGATGAAGTTCTAAAATTTGTCATTGACACAGGTTTAACTATAAATCTAATGAAAAGAAACCGCTTAAATTTTTCAGTTTACAACGAAACATTAAAGGTTCACACCATTAATGGTGCTAATGAATTAAAACATAGCATTCGATTAGGAGCAAGCAAAATTTATACGAGTAAACAAAAATTCTATATTCACAACTTCTCAGAGCATTACGATGGTTTGATTGGGAGAGAATACCTTGAAGCATGTCAAGCAAAAAATGGACTGGGCTAGAGCACCTAAACTCAGAAGAAAAAGAAAAAATTAACAAAGTTTTACATGAATTTCGTGATATCCAGTAACATGAAGATGACAATTTGACTTTCACTAGTACAATTAAACACAAAATTCTAACAAAACATGAGGACCCAATTTACAAGCGTCCATACAAATATCCTCAAATATACGATGAGGATGTAAATAAACAAAAAGCGATATGATAAAACAAAATATACGTAAATCCAAATCCCCTTACTGCCCACCAGTAAAAATCGGTCCAAAGAAAAACGATGGATCTGGAAAGCAAAACTTCCGGTTAGTCATAGATTACCGTATTCTCAATGAACTAACTATTATTGATAAATACCCTATCCCGATCATGGATGAAATATTAAAGGCTTCCACCAAATCCAAATGGATCCTGGTTCAATACCTTAGACCGCATTTACGACTAAACATGGCCATTACCATGGCCATAGAAGATTTAATTTTTAAGGCTTGTCTACTTAGACGACAATATTTTTTCCACTTTATTGGAGGAACATATTTTGTATCTACAAAAACTATTTGAGAAGCTTAGAGAAGAAACATAAAACTACAGTTGTATAATGCGAGCTTATGAGAAAAGAAACTAAATATCTCTGTCACATGATCACAACTGAGGGTTTAAGACCAAATCCCAACAAAATACAAGCAATTGTCAAATTCCCAATTCCAAAAACCCCCAATGAAATGAAATCATTTCTAGGATTATGTGGTTTCTATAGGAGATTTATTACAAATTTCGACAATATAGTAAAATCATTAACACTTAAATTAAAAAAGGGAGCAAAAATCAACATATATGACAAAGACTACGAATCGCCATTTGAAAAGCTAAAAGTACTCATAACATCCGACCCAATATTAATATACCCTAATTTCTAAAAACCATTTTCATTAACTACAGACGCGAGTAATATGGCAATAGGGGCCGTCCTTTCGAAAGATCATATGCTATGCAAGTAGAACTCTCATCGAGCATTAGATAAATTAGTCCACGATTGTAAAATAATTATTAGGAATCGTTTGGGCCACTAAATATTTTAGGTCCTATCTTTATGGTCGACAATTTCAAATCCTTAGCGATCACAGACCACTCGTCTGGTTAAATAACATGTAAGAAACTAACATGAAATTACAACAATAGAAAATCAAGCTAAATGAGTTTGATTTCCAAATTAAATACGTCCCAGGAAAAGATATTATGAGGCAGATGCTCTGTCCAGAATTCAATTAAACGAAAACTTCTTTGGCGAAGATACCATTAGCACAAGAGCAACCATACATAGTGCTCAAGAAGACAACAGTAACCATTTACAAATCACAGAAGAACCCCTTAATTACTTTAATCGACAAATAGAATTTGAAAAAGAAACCGAGAGCGAGACAAAAGTTACGAATTACTTTCATAAAAGCAACATAAAAATTACATACAAAAACATGACTAACGCGAATTAATAAAAGAATACTTATGCACAAAGAAAAGTGTGCTATACTTCCACAACGAAGCAAATTTTCCAATTTTTCAAAAGTAGAATACAAATAATAAGTTCGAATAATTCAACAAAGACAATGAAAAATAAATAAAATAGACCTTCAAACATTCGCAGAATTCTAAGAACTCATATTAAAAGAACACAAAGAACTATTACATCCAGGAATTGAAAAAAATATCAATTGGTTCAAAGAAACCTACTTTTTCCAATATTATCAAAATTTAATTTAAAATCTAATAACTGAATGTTGAATTTGAAACCTCGCAAAAACAGAACACAAGGATACAAAAATAACTTTCGAAATAAGTCTGGAAATCGCTAATATCCGCGAAAAATATGTAATGGATTTTTATTCAAAATTTGCATCATTAATAGAAATAAAAAGTAGAGACTGGTTAGAAACCAAACGAGCTATATTACAAGTGTTCAACCAAATGGGTAAACCCATCGAAATAAAAGCAGACAAAGGCTCAGCTTTTATGTGTACACGTACAATCATAAAACAAAGCACAAAACGACTAACAGAACACCAGCGCAGGTACACCAGAGTATGTTAACCGCTATACAGTGGAATTTGTAATCTGTCGGAATGTCTATGGTTGCTGTTTTAAATATGAGATAGCCGCTATGGGCTTTAATAGGATTAATTTCAGTGTTTTGTGCATTTATATGGTTTACAGTTATCGATAGTAATATTATAATAATAAGTTTAAGCTGGTGCTTGTATGTTTTGATCGTTGTCTGTTGTTGATCTGTAATTGTTATATTTGTTTTGATTAGTCTTCTGTTTTTTTTTTTTTTTAATTTGGGTTTGTTGTCTGGTTACGCAGCCAAAACAACTGGAGCGACCTCGTGACTGATAAGTGCAGCATCTTAATTTTATCTTATAATACTCGCTCTGCAAAGCAAGTGCCTAAATTTCGCTCATAAGAATTCATTAACATAGAGCTGCCACTCTTCGCTATTACGATCGTTTTATTGCCCTAGCTCTACTTATGCGAAGGTCTCGATGCTGCGCATCGAATTAGTTAAGTTCGTTCGCTTCATGCATTTGGTACGCATCGGCCACTTGCATTACTCAAAATTATAACTAATAATTGTCTCTTCGCTAAAATTGGCACGTACTAATTCGGGTTCCCTTGCCTATATATAAACTATTGTTCTTAAATAATAAGCACAGACCAATTTGGGTCTGCCTGCTTTTCGTAACTTTGAGAAATATAAAACAATTTTGAACACAAAAAATAAATAGTTTATTATTTCTATTTATGAAAGCTATTAAAAAAGCTCAATAGCGCAACATTTGGTGACCCCGACGTGAATTTTTTTATTATTGTTGTTGTATAACAAAGGCATTTCGTTTTGTGCACTTTATATACATACATACTTATCGCCGTCGCTTTGCCTACTCTCTCGGTCGCTTAAGGTCTCTGCTCATTCGTGCGGTACTTATGTAAAAGCTATTGTCGTTGCTTCATTACATAGCTTGACACTTGCGTTCGCCGAAGTTCTTATTGGACAACTATTGTTTTTTGAACGGTTTGCATGTACTAGCGATCACCGTTGTTAGTTACTCAGCTGGTTTCGCACGCGCTTTCTATCGCGCTTCTAATGGCAACCGAAAATAATGCCTCTAGTGCAGTGCCCTCTGCAAACAGTGTGACCTTTCTGAAGCGCAAAGCCATTTCAATTTATGACAGTTTGCAAACACTTCGAAATGCTCTAACTAATTCGCCACTTAGTGCAATTGATGAGTGCGGTCTTAGTGTTAGGCTGAAGCAAATCGAGCGGCTTCAGACCTCATTTGATATTACTCACACTAGCCCCGAAGAACTAGACTGATGAAATCGGTAACCAATTGCGTGAGGACTTCGACGAGTTAGTTTTTCTATGGAAATTTCGGTTCGGAGTGAAATTGCGAAACGTGTCTCAATATTGCCCTGCTCAACATTTCGCGACCAATCTGTGCTGCCCTCGCAGACAGTTAGAGCTGAGGCACCGCCAACACTACCCTCAATAAAGTTGCCTACGTTCAGTGGTGGTTACACAGAATGGGCTGACTTTTATTCTATGTTCACAACCGTCATAGAAAATCATCCTGATCTAGCAGATATCGAAAAGCTGCAGCATCTTCGATCGTGCCTGAAGGATACACGCTGGACGCGATTCGATCATTGGAAATAACAAACGATAATTATGCCATAGCACTCAATTTATTGGAGAAAAGGTTTAATAATAGACGTTTGGTTTTTTAGGCACACATACTTGAGATATTGGGGCTCAAGAGGGTGGCAGGTGGATCGGCCGTGTCCCTAATGGAGTTATCCGACCAATTCAACGCACATTTTCATGCGTTAAAGAGCATGGGCAACTCCGAACAAATCGCTGGATGTATCATTGTGCAGATTATTTTACAAAAGCTGGACACAATATCACAAGCCAAATGGGAAGAAAGGCTAGAGGATACGTCGTTCGTTAATTTAATACCATCGTGGGAGCATATGGCAACGTTTCTGGAGCAGAGATGCCGAACAATGGAAACCGTAAATTTTGCTATGGCAAGCTATGCCCCTAGCCATCAGGTGGGAAAAACTAGAGCAATTAACACCAGTAGATCGTCATTTATCGCCACTAACCACGACGCCCCTGTCT
Source organism: Drosophila virilis (assembly GCF_030788295.1). Classification (NCBI taxonomy): domain Eukaryota; kingdom Metazoa; phylum Arthropoda; class Insecta; order Diptera; family Drosophilidae; genus Drosophila; species Drosophila virilis. Next base: position 100,507 of record NW_027212902.1, on the reverse strand, counting down.
GCGTCTTTTGTGACAGCCCTGGTCATAGTATATAATTGTTCTCGATTTGGAAATTTGACCCTTGCATTACGGCTTAGGGAGGCAAAACGAGTTGCATTGTGCTTGAATTGCCAAAAGAAAGGTCATCAATTGCGATCATGCAGGTCTGGATGCTGTCGGACCTGCGGGGGGAAACATCATTCTCTGCTGCATTTAAACAATTCCGTATCTCCGTCTGGTCAGCTGACTGAGCCTGCAAATTCATTGCCGATAGCCCATGCCTCTTTCGCTAAGTCATCGCCATCTACCTCCACATCTCTTGTTGCCCAGTATTTTAGTAGTGATGGCTACGGCTATGATCTTTGTAAGAAATCGCTCCGGCACTTTGATACCTTGTCGTGCCCTTTTGGATTCTGGTTCAGCTTATAACGTTGCGTCATGCTCAACAGCTTCAGCTAAAGAAGCACAAGTCCCCAGCAATTGTCTCTGGTCTAGGAGATTCTCGTTTTGAAACAGAAGGAAACCCGGTCACTATCACAATACAGTCTCAAGTCTCTGAATACTCAACATGCCTTACAGCTCTGGTAGCGCCTAACATAACTGATAGTCAACCGAGTTTTACTATCAACACGACGAATTGGAACATTCCCGCTAACATAAAACTTGCAGATCCGTCTTTCTTTAAACCTCAATGCACGGACTTGCTACTTGGAGCTAGCCTGTTTTACGACCTTCTCAGCGTCGGCCAGATAAGGCTTCTCCTAGGACTACCGTGTCTTCAAAAAATACGGCTTGGTTGGGTAGTTTCTGGAGGCGGACCCCGCTTGAGTGGTTCTATGTTAATGGCAAAGTATACTGCGGGCAAACTTGAGTCAAGTTCTGAAGAACGTGCTGATGAATTGGTTCGAAGATTTTGGTAGATAGAATCCTGCTTGAGTGGTACACCTACCACTTCAAAAGAAGAAAACATCTGTGAAGACCATTTCGTAAAGACTCATATCGTTTACCCTTCAAGCGAAGTTTGGAATGCCTGGGGACGTCATACCAACAAGCCTTTCGTCGGTTCCTGACCCTGGAACGCAAACTACAAAATCGTCCAGATCTGAAGATTCAATATTCAAGCTTTCTAAAGGAATATTTGGATCTTGGTCATATGTCGCCTGTTGCTCCAGAGTCTATAGGACTTTGCCAATACTTTCTTCCTCATCACTGTGTCTTCAAAGAAGACAGGTCAACGACAAAATTGCAAGTCGTTTTCGACGGCTCAGCATCTACCTCGTCAGGTTATTCATTAAATGAACTATTGATGGCTGGACCTGTTATTCAAAGCTCGCTGTTTCATATCCTTCTTCGCTTTCGTAATTTCCCGATCGCCCTAACAGGAGATATTGGAAAAATGTATCGCTGCGTACGGGTTTCAGCACCGGATGATTTTCTCCAATGCATTCTATGGCGAGACTCGCCAGAACAGGATATAAAGATTTTTAAGCTGGATACAGTTACATACGGAACAAAGCCAGCCTCATTCCTCTCTATCCGTGCTATGCATCAGCTGTCTATGGATGAGGAAACTAATTTTCCAATTAGATCTCGGATTTTGCGGCGTGACTTCTACGTTGATGACCTCATTTCAGGGGGTGATTCAATTCAAGAAGCAAAGGAACTTCTTAATCAGACGGCTGGAATCTTGGCAAGTGGGGGCTACAAGTTGCGAAACAATTCTGCTGTACTGAAAGGGATACCCGTAGAGGACAGAGAATCTTCCCTAAAGTTTGATGATGGTAGCGACATCACCAAAACTCTTCGACTCGCTGGGGACTCAGCGTCGGATCGATTGTTGTTTTCGTTTTCGTCCATTCAGCAGAGATCTAAACCATCAAAAAGGTCAATACTATCGACCATAGCTCGCTTGTATGACCCGCTTACACTCATAGGGCCGGTAATTGCCAAGGCTAAAATCTTTATGCAGAAGATCTGGAAGGAGAAGCTTGAGTGGGACGAGAGCTTGCCATCATCACTGGCAACAGCTTGGCATGATCTTTGCTGCAGTTTTGAGAAGGCACAGTTTCTAAAATTTCCTCGTCTCGTGTCAATACCTGCAGCAGAGTTAGAAGTTCACAGTTTCTGCGACGCCAGCATCGAAGCATATGGGGCCTGTGTCTACGTCCTTTCTCGACGAACATCAGCCAGTTGTCAGCTGTTGTGTTCCAAATCGCGTGTAGCTCCTCTTAAAACAATCACAGTTCCAAAGCTAGAGCTCTGTGGTGCCGTCTTATTATCTAATCTCATGCGTGAGATATCTAAAATGAATCTGTTCGATGGAAAATTCTACTGTTGGTCGGATTTTTCTGTATGCCTTTCCTGGATAAGGACCGAGCCCTGCAAGCTCAATGTGTTTGTGTCTAATCGCGTCACAGCAGTTCAAGAGCTAACTAATGGCATGGAATGGCGTTACGTGCCTACTTCACTCAACCCGGCAGATATACTCTGGAGAGGATCTACGCCCAGTGAATTAGATCAATCCTCACTGTGGTTTAACGGCCCAGAATTTCTAGTTAAAAATCAATTGGACTGGCCTGCTTCTTGCTTGTCAGAAAGGACAGAACTTAAAAAAAGGGTCCTTATTGCGTCATCTCCCTTCATTGATATAACTGTCACTTGTAAATACGTCAACTCATTTGATACAATGCAGCGTATATTCGGATATATTTATAAATTCATACACAGAAGCAGGCATCCTGGACTAACAGTGTCTTGTATACAACATGGGACCCAACTCTTACTAAGGCTCGTCCAGAGGGCACACCTGTGGGAAGAGATCAAATCATTGCAATCGAGAAGAGTTGTTAAACCGTCCAGTTGTATCGCATCACTTAACCCTTTTTTGGATGATTTCGGATGATGGGCGCTTGAAAATTCTTCGCTGGATTTCGAAGCTCGCCCTCCAATAATTCTCTCGTGTCACCACTCCATCACAAACTCAGTCATCATACGGTTTCACAATCGGGACTTACACGCTGGTCCACGGGCACTTCTTGCTCATATTCGGTTGCAGTATTGGCCGATTGGTGGAAGGAAGACCGTATCCAAGGTGGTTGGAAAATGTGTGAGATGCTTTCGTGCCAAGCCTCGATTAATAGAGCATATAATGGGTGATCTGCCCAAAGAACGTTTGACTGCTTGTCGAGCCTTTGAAGTCTCTGGTGTTGACTATTGTAGACCATTTTTCTACAAGCCAGACGTACGAAATAAAGCTCCAGTCAAATGTTACATGGCTGTCTTCGTATGCTTCGCGACTAAAGCGGTTCACCTGGAACTGGTCAAGGATCTGTCGACAGCTTCTTTCTTGAATGCGCCCAAGAGGTTTATATCGACTCGAGGCAGGCCATCTCAGATATGGTCGGATAACGCTACCAACTTTGTCGGCGCCAAAAAAGAGCTTCTGGATCTTAAGGGACTATTCATAAGTCGTAATCATATTGAGTCAGTGCATAATTTTTGCATGGCTGATTCCATTGATTGGAAATTTATACCTCCTCGTTCACCGCATTTTGGGTGCCCTTGGGAAGCAGCAGTGAAGACAGCGAAACATCATTTTTATCGTGCTGTTGGATCTTGTGTTCTCATCTTCGAAGAGTTTCGCACCCTAGTCTGCCACATAGCATCGATAATTAATTCCAGGCCATTGTTTCCACTTTCAGAAGATCCAGCAGATCTAGATGTGCTCACTCCAGCTCATTTCTTGATTGGTGGACCCAGCTCATCGTTCCTTGAACCTAATGAGCCGCACCTTCAATTCAATCGTCTGGATGGTTGGCAACGCGAACGTACCTCCAACAACTGTTTTGGTCTGGCTAGCGTGAAGAATACTTAACACTGCTTCAGCAGCGCTCCAAGTGGCGTACTCCGAAACCAAGCCTATGCGTCAACGACATAGTCCTCGTAAAGGATGAAAATCTGCCGCCTCTAAGGTGGCCACTGGCGAGAATCACAGAGCTAATCGTGGGAAAGGATGGAGTCGCTCGAGTAGCCATTTTGCGCACCGTAACAGGGAAAACGAGGAGAGCTGCAAACAAGCTATGCCTATTGCCCATCAGGGAATCTGTTGAAAGCCCATGCCTTCCAACGGGTGGGGAATATCTTGTTACGCAGCCAAAACAACTGGAGCGACCTCGCAACTGATAAGAGCAGCATCTTAATTTTATCTTATAATACTCGCTCGACAAAGCAAGTGCCTAAATTTCGCTCTTAAGAATTCATTAACATAGAGCTGCCGCTCTTCGCTGTAACGATCGTTTTATGCTGCGCATCGAGTTAGTTAAGTCAGTTTGCTTCATGCATTTGGTACGCATCGGCCACTTGCATTACTCAAAATTATAACTAATTATTGTCTCTTCGCTAAAATTGGCACGTACTAATTCGGGTTCGCTTGCCTATATATAAACTATATATATATTCTTGATCAGCACCAATAGCCGAGTCAATCTAGCCATGTCCCTTCTGTCTGTCTGTCCGTGCGTCCATCTGTCCGTTTCCGATAATCGATAAGTTACTTCGTTTCCAAGCAATCGATAAAAATCGATGTCGATATCCTGTTTTTTGGGCAATTTTGGCAAATAATAGAGCTAGAGTCATCAAACTTGACATATAGCTTCTATTAATATACGTATACAAATAGTTTTTGATTTTTGTAAGATTTTCTCAAAACTTATTTTATTCTCTTCAAGTTTTTCAAAATTGTATTATTATATAAATTGGAATTTCAATATTAACTTTATTAAAACATTCGTTTATAGATTTATCTACTTCATCAACACTTGTATATGAGAAGCTACAAATCATCTTTTGATTTGTATAATATATTTTGAACATAAAGTTTATTGTTAACAGAATTTCTCTTTTACGTCGAGGAGTAATGTCCAAACTTGTCGATATTCATGTTAATATTCCCAGTTAAATACAAATATTTTTCCCTTTTATAAATTTATTCGATAATTTTTGCTTCCCGAAGTTCTTGAACTATTGAATTATCTCATTGTTATGAACAAGGGCCCTCAAAGTTAAAGAAAAATTTTCCAGAACAATTCAGAAATCAATTAACAGATATTTGCATAAAGTATTGTAGTGTGTATATGCCTTAAAAGATATATACAAATAAAAGTATGCGGCACTTTGTCGCAACATATATTCATATATACTAACACAGGCATATGCAAGCTACTCACTCTCCCTCTCTTTGTAGCTGTTAACCAATAACAGCATAAGTATATACATGTATCCATAGGCTAAGCGAAATACTTTACTTTGAATAAATTCACTCTAAAAACCCAAACCAACCAGCACTAACGTGCTTTGTAAAATCTTTATTGAAAACCAAACATTACATGGCGACCGTGACTTGGTCACGCATACCTGCCTGGAGCCAGTAGACCAATTGGAAAAGGAACTTCAGGTATGATCAACGAGAGGCCATCTATAACAACTGCCGTCGCAACTTGGACATTGAGGCATCCCGTATTCTGAGTGAGTAGAGAGTGAGTGTTATGGTTCATAAACGCGGTGGCCTAAAAAATAAAATTAATAAAAGAATAGCGCACATAAGGTGACTGCTATACACAAAACAGCCGACACCCGCATGGTCGACAGCTCAGAAGTTATAAAATGAGCTCGACTGTTTGCAAATTAAAATTAAGCAGAGAAAACCAAACATCACTACTCACTCAAATATAAAAGCTCTAATAAACCAAACAACTCATAAAGTTACACCCATTGACGCAACCAGCCTACCAAAAGAAAAACGAATGTACCCGCAGGATTGCGAAGGACCACTCGAAAGCCTCTTCTGCGAATATACGTGCAGACACTGCAAAGCCAGCACCTCCAAACATTACATTACATCCAACAAATAAACACCAGTGCGAAGACCAGCACCGGTACCGCCAGCGCAACAAGCTGTTCCGATCTAAATATATTGAGTATAGTAAAACTAATAAATGCCGAGTTTGGCCAAGATATCGTGAAAAACAAAATGTTTTTAATACAACTTAATTTTCGACCGTTCGTGCCTATGGCAGCTATAGAATATAGTGGTCAGAAATTAATAGGATTTCGCAAATTTATGAGGAGTATAGTAAAACTAATAAATGTCGAGTTTGCTCAAGATATTGTGAAAAACAAAATATTTTTTTCATATAACAACTTAATTTTCGACCGATCGTTCCTATGGCAGCTATATGATTTAGTGGTGCGATCTTTATAGGATATTGCATACATAGTAAAACTAATAAATGCAGCATTTGGTCAAGGTAAATTGATTGTTTTTCATACAGCAACTTTATTTTCGCCTGACGGATCCTGTGGTATTGTGGTACGATCTGAATAGGATTTTGCATATATATAGAAAGTATGGTGAAACTAATGAAGGCCGAGTTTGGTCCGATATGTTGAAAAACAAAATGTTTTTTCAATCAACAACTTTATTTGTGACAGATCGCAACTAAGCCAGCTTTATGATATATTGGTCCGATCTTAATAGGACTTTGCAAATATATGAGGAATGTAGGAAAACTAATGAATGCCTAGTTTGGTCAAGATATCTTGAAAAACAATATGTTTTTTCATTCAACAACTAATTGTTCGACCGATCGTTCTCATGGCAGCTATATAATATAGTGATCCGATCTTATTAGGATTTGGCATATTTATGAGCAGTATAGTAAAACTAATGAATGCCGAGTTTGGTCAAGATATCTTGAAAACAAAATTTTTTTGTATACAACTTAATTTTCGACCGATCGTTCCTATGGCAACTATATGATGTAGTGGTCCGATCTTAATAGTATATTCGAATATATGAAGTGCATGGTAAAACTAATACATGCAGAGTTTGGTCAAGATATCTTGAAAAACAAAAAGGTTTTTCGTACAACTTAATTTTCGTCCGATCGTTACTATATGGTTATCGTTCGATCGTTACTATAAGGCCTAGATTGGGTAAGATATCTTGAAAAACAATATGTTGTTTCATTCAACAACTTAATTTTTGACAGATCGCCCCTAAGGCAGCTATATGATACTGTGGTGCGATCTTTATAGGATTTTGATTATATATGAAGAGTATAGAAAACTAATGAATGGCGAGTTTAGTCAAGTTGTCTTGAGAAACAAAATTTTGTATCATACAACAACCTTATTTTCGATGGATCGTTTCTACGGCAGCTATATGATATAATGGGCCGTTCTTAATGGTATATTGCATATATACGATCAGATTAGTAAAACTAATGAATGCCGAATTTGGTCAAGATATCTTGAAAAACAAAATGGTTTTTCGTAAATTAACTTAATTTTCGACGGACCGTTCCTATGGCAGCTATATAATATACTGATCTGATCTTAATCAGATTTTGTATATATATGAGGAGTATAGTAAAACTAATGAATGCAGAGTTTGGTCAAGATATCTTGAAAAACAAAATGGTTTCTCGTAAAACAACTTACTTTGCGACCGATCGTTCCTATGGCAGCTATATGATATAGTGGTGTAAAGATGCCACTGGGTGGATGGTCCTAATGGGGAGGGGGGATGAGTGTCCTGACCAGACCAAGCCTAGCTCTATTTCTGCACGCCTACTCTACCGGACCGTGGTCTCATACCAACTACGCTAGCGGGCCGTGGCCCTGCGCCAACTACTCTAGCGGGCCGTGGACACGCGCCAACTACTCTAGCGGGCCGTGGACACGCGCCAACTACTCTAGCGGGCCGTGGCCTCGCGCTGACTCCACTACCGAAACTCTCTATCGAGCCGTGGCCTCGTACCAACTACTCTAGGGGGCCGTGGTTCCGCGCCAACTATTCTAGCGGGCCGTGGCCTCGTGCCAACTACTCTATCGAAACACCAACCGGTGCCACAATCTCGTACCATATGCTCCTGATCGAGGTTAGGTCGAACACCGGTTAATTCCGATGTTAAGGTAACCCAGGTTACCAGAAAACAAAGAATAATCCGGTTTTTTCTTGATAATTATAACATATGTACTTTATTCACTCCTCGCTTATTGCTACTTTATAGTAACTCACGAGCTAAGCCCTGCCGCACTGTTTTCTGGACCCCTAGCGCTCCGCTGTTCACTCTATTACCTTCCTCGTCTCACAATGCGCGTCTACTCACCCTTAGCGTTCGTTCTAAAGTGCCGGCGCGATCGCTGACAAGCCATGCGCTTGCCTCGGCCGCTCAACTTCGCCGCGAGCTTTCGTAACTTCGCCTCGGAGCTTTCGCTCTTCGCCGCCGAATTGGAGTTGCGCTATCGAATGCGGTCTTGAGCAACCGATCAACAACGCACGGTTGATGCGGCGGCCAGCGGTTAAATTCAAATTCGCTCTTAACTTTCGTGGCTCCTTGCCTCTTTACTCACTAATATAATAGGTGATTATAATATAATTAATACACTGCGGCTTATAATATTGTCGGCTCCTTGCCTCTTATATAACTAATACAATTGCTACTTGTAACATTGGCGGCTTCTTGCCTCTTGTATAACTAATACTATCAAGACTTATAAACACATTGTTGGGCTGTCCCGCCAGCGTTGTTCCCCTCGCCGTGACTTGGCCATGGGAACGATGGCTCCTCGCCAAGAAAACTGTGGGGCGGCGGACCTCAGTAACAGTCTCACACCCCCCCTCACTTCGAGCAGGTGACGGTCACGTCGCCTCTCGCGTTCAACATAACGCTGTAGTCGCGCTCCCCGTCGGATCGTGAAAACGAGTGCGTCGGCATCGGCACCAGCGGATTTGCGCCTCTATTGCGATCAGTTCCACCACGCCCGACGACAACGGTGTTCCGCGAGGAAACACCTTCCAGCCCGAGGGGGTGGAATCGGGCACGGGTTCCTTGGTGGAGCTCTCCTGCGTTATCTCAACATCGGCAATGCGAACGACCGTCTCGACCTCGGTGTCGAGTTCCTTGGTGGGACTCTCCGGCGTGACCTCAACGCCGACACGCGTTGGGCTCCTCTTCCAGCACCGAGTCCAGACTGGTATCCCACCCGTCGATACCGTCGAAAAGGTCCACGATATCATCCCACAATTCGCTCTCCGTGGGAGTCTAGAGCCATTGTGGAGGAATCCCTGGTTGATCTATAAGGCTTGGGCGACGAAGCCGTTTTTGGCCGACCCTGTAGGGGCCGTCAAATTTGGGTGCCAACTTTGCGGCGAAACCTTCGGTTGCGTTGACCAACTGGTGCTGCCTCCACAGGACCATCGAGCTCCGGCTCGTAGCGAAGCGCCTGTACCATGACGCCATTCCGAGACACTGCTGCACTTCTTTGCAATTTGTCGGGGCCCTCAGGCTACGTATCGCCTCCACTTTCTCCGGATCAGTACGTATTCCTTCCCCGCAAATCACATGTCCTAGGTAGACTAACTTCTCCCGGAAGAAGCTGCATTTTTTCTATTTAACCAGAGATTGGTCCCCCTTAGCCGGCGGAATACCTCCCTCAAATTCTCTACTCTTCTCTGCTGTTCCTGCTGTTCCTTCGTTGCTCCTATTACCACAAAGTCGTCTAGGTAGGCGAACGCATGAGTCTCCATTTCCGGTCCTGTTACTGTATCCAATGCTCGCTGAAAGGTCGCACACGCCGAGTGTAGACCAAATGGCATCACCCGCCGTTGGAAAAGACCTCTTCCAGGGACTGTGAACACTCCCGACAGAAATTGAAGGACAAAGTAGCACGAATAGTTGACAGTTGTATAGAGTGCATTATTGTTAACGAGAAATTTGGCAAGCGAGAGGGATATTTAACGCCTATAACCACGTTGGGCCAATGGAGATAACCAAAAAGCTGTACAATTATATCCTTGTGGTGGTTGGTGCATTCTCGAAATATGTTTGGTTATACTCTACTCGAAGCACAGCTATAGATGAAGTCATTAAGAGCTTGGAAGTACAGGCTACAAACTTTGGTAATCCTTTACGAATAGTTTCAGATAGAGGCGCTGCATTCACGTCCCATTTATTTAGTGATTATTGTGAAAAGCGTAATATTCAACATTTAATGATTGCAACTGGAGCTCCGCGTGGTAATGCGCAGGTAGAACGCATGCACAAAATTGTGGTACCGATGCTATCTAGGAGATGCCGGTGCCTGGTACAAACACTTGAGTAAAGTTCAGCAAATCATAAATAGCGTAGAGCCGCGTAGCACTAAAGTCTCACCTTTCAAGATTTTAACTGGAATGGATATGCGTATAAGTAGCGAGCCGAACTTAAGAGAATTAGTGAAGCAGTCGTTAATTACAGAGCTCGAAGAGGAACGTGAAAAATGTAGAGAGGAAGCTCGTGAAAATATAAGGAAAATACATGGTAGCTATAAAGCGTACACAATACGGGAAAGGCTTCAAACTTAAGGGAAAGTATCTCGGACCGTATAAAGTTGTGAAGGTAAATAATCACGGAAGGTATGAGGTAGAAAAATGGCAGATACAGAAGGCACGTGTAAGACGTTGAAGTGGCATAGTTTATGAAACCATGGCTTGACCAATCCGAGGCGAATTGTCCGTCAGGACAGCCGAATGTAGGATATGAAAATCAACGTCAAACACGTAGTGGCTGTCGGTTCTGATCGAGTCGTTTGCAAATAAGCAGAAGTTGCTCGAACGTTTACAGAATGTACATGAATTAGAGTCAGTCGATACCAATAACTCATAAACATCGCCCGCACGTATAATTTTGTAACTTGTAAAAAATTAAAACTACTTCTAAGCCGCATTCATGTTCTTTTAAGTTAATTCCACAATCAATAAAAACATTTGCGTTATACAGAAACCTGTGGTGGTATATATATGGGAAGCATAGTAAAACTAATAAAGGCAGTGTTTCGTCAAGATATCTTAATATAGTATTTTGCATATCTATAGGAAGTATGGTAAAACTAATAAAGGCGAGTTTGGTCAAGATGTCTTGAAAAACAAAATGTTTTTTCATATAACTAAATTTTCGACTGATCGATCCTATGACAGCTATATAATTTAGTGGTCCGATCTTAATAGGACTTTGCATATATATGAGGAGTATAGTGAAACTCGTATATGTCGGCATGGCTGCCGACTGGTTGTTCGTTCTCATAAGACCAGACGAACGAGTTTGGTCAAGATATCTTGAAAAATAAAATGTTTTTTCATTCAGCAAGTAATTGTTCGACCGATCGTTCTCATGGCAGCTATATGATAGTGGTCCGATCTAAATTGGATTTTGCATATTTATGAGGAGTATAGTACAACTAATGAATGCCGAGTTTGGTCAAGATATCTTGAATAACAAAATAATTTTTCATACAACTTAATTTTCGACTGTTCGTGCCTATGGCAGCAATAGAATATAGTGGTCCGAAATTAATAGGATTTTGCATATTTATGAGGAGTGGTGCGATCTTTATAGGATATTGCATATATATACGGTGTTGCGCTATTGAGCTTTTTCAATAGCTTTCACAAATAGAAATAACGAACTATTTATTTTTTATGTTCCAAATTGTATTATATTTCTTAAAGTTACAAGAAGCAGGCAGACCCGAATTGGTCTGTGCTTATTATTTAAGAACAATAGTTTATATATAGGCAAGGGAACCCGAATTAGTACGTGCCAATTTTAGCGAAGAGACAATTATTAGTTACAATTTTGAGTAATGCAAGTGGCCGATGCGTACCAAATGCATGAAGCAAACTGACTTAACTAACTCGATGCGCAGCATCGAGGCCTTCGCATAAGTAAAGCTAGGGCAATAAAACGATCGTTACAGCGAAGAGCGGCAGCTCTATGTAAATGAATTCTTAAGAGCGAAATTTAGGCACTTGCTTTGCAGAGCAAGCATTATAAGATAAAATTAAGATGCTGCTCTTATCAGTTGCGAGGTCGCTCCAGTTGTTTCCCCACCCGTTGGAAGGCATGGGCTTTCAACAATTTCCCTGATGGGCAATGGGCATAGCTTGTTTGCAGCTCTTCTTGCCATCCAGACAATTGAATTGAAGGTGCGTCACATCAGATTCAAAGAACGATGAGCTGGGTCCACCAATCAAGAAATGAGCTGGAGTGAGCACATCTAGATCTGCTGGATCTTCTGAAAGAGGAAACAATGGACTGGAATTAATTATCGATGCTATGTGGCAGACTAGGGTGCGAAACTCTTCGAAGTTGAGGTGCGTCAGAAGAGGCTCTACGAGCGATGAGCTGTGTCCTTATCAAGAAATGAGCTGGAGTGAGCATATCTAGATCTCCTAGATCTTCTGAAAAAGGAAAAAATGGCCTGTAATTAATTATTGATGCTATGTTGCAGTCTAGAGTGCGAAGCTCTTCGAAGCTAAGAACACAAGAGCCAACAGCACGATAAAAATGATGTTTCGCTGTCTTCACTGCTGCTTCCCAAAGGCCGCCAAAATGCGGTGAACGAGGAGGTATAAATTTCAAATCAATGGAATCAGCCATGCAAAAATTATGCACTGACTCAATATGATTACGACTTGTGAATAGACGCTTGAGATCCAGAAGCTCGTTTTTGGCGCCGACAAAGGTGGTAGCGTTATCCGACCATATCTGAGATGGCCTGCCTCGAGTCGATATAAACCTCTTAAGCGCTTTCAAGAAAGAAGCTGTCGACAGATCCTTGACCAGTTTCAGGTGAACCGCTTTAGTCGCGAAGCAGACGAAGACAGCCATGTAACATTTGACTGGAGCTTTATTTCGTACGTCTGGCTTATAGAAAAATGGTCCACAATAGTCAACACCAGAGATTCAAAGGCTCGACAAGCAGTCAAACGTTCTTTGGGCAGATCACCCATTATATGCTCTATTAATCGAGGCTTGGCACGAAAGCATCTCACACATTTTCCAACCACCTTGGATACGGTCTTCCTTCCACCAATCGGTTAATACTGCAAACGAATATGAGCAAGAAGTGCCCGTGGACCAGCGTGTAAGTCCCGATTGTGAAACCGTGTGATGACTGAGTTTGTGATGGGGTGGTGACACGGGAGAATTATTGGATGGCGAGCGTCGAAATCCAGCGAAGAGTTTTTCAAGCGCCCATCAACTCTAAGAATTCCGAAATCATCCAAAAAAGGGTTAAGTGATGCGATACAACTGGACGGTTTAACAACTCTTCTCGATTGCAATGATTTGATCTCTTCCCACAGGTGTGCTCTCTGGACGAGCCTTAGTAAGAGTTGGGTCCCATGTTGTATATCAGACACTGTTAGTCCAGGATGCCTGCTTCTGTGTATGAATTTATAAATATATCCGAATTTACGCTGCATTGTATCAAATGAGTTGACGTATTTACAAGTGACAGTTATATCAACGAAGGGAGATGACGCTATAATTACCCTTTTTTTAAGTTCGAGTTCTGTCCTTTCTAACTAGCAAGAAGCAGGCCAGTCCAATTTGTTTTTAACTAGAAGTTCTGGGCCGTTGAACCACAGTGACGATTGATCTAATTCACCGGGCGTAGATCCTCTCGAGAGTATATCTGCCGGGTTGAGTGAAGTAGGCACGTAACGCCATTCCATGCCATTAGTTAGCTCTTGAACTGCTGTGACGCGATTAGCCACAAACACATTGAGCTTGCAGGGCTCGGTCCTTATCCAGGAAAGGCATACAGAAGAATCCGACCAACAGTAGAATTTTCCATCGAACAGATTCATTTTAGATATCTCACGCATGAGATTAGATAATAAGACGGCACCAGCTTTGGAAGCTGTGATTGTTTTTAGAGGAGCTAAGCGCGATTTGGAACACAACAGCTGACAACTGGCTGATGTTCCTCGAGAATGGACGTAGACACAGGCCCCATATGCTTCGATGCTGGCGTCGCAGAAACCGTGAACTTCTAACTCTGCTGCAGGTATTGACACGAGTCGAGGAAATTTAAGAAACTGTGTCTTCTCAAAACTGCAGCAAAGATCATGCCAAGCTGTTGTCAGTGATGATGGCAAGCTCTCGTCCCACTCAAGCTTCTCCTTCCAGATCTGCTGCATAAAGATTTTAGCCTTGGCAATTACCGGCCCTATGAGTCCAAGCGGGTCACACAAGCGAGCTATGGTCGATAGTATTGACCTTGTGGATGGTTTAGATCTCTGCTGAATGGACGAAAACGAAAACAACAATCGATCCGACGCTGAGTCCCAAGCGAGTCCAAGAGTTTTGGTGATTTCGCTACCATCATCAAACTTTAGGGAAGATTCTCTATCCTCTACGGGTATCCCTTTCAGTACAGCAGAATTGTTTGATCACCACTTTCGCAACTTGAAGCCCCCACTTGCCAAGATTCCAGCCGTCTGATTAAGAAGTTCCTTTGCTTCTTGAATTAAATCACCCCCTGAAATGAGGTCATCAACGTAGAAGTCACGCCGCAAAATCCGAGATCCAATTGGAGAATTAGTTTCCTCATCCATAGACAGCTGATGCATAGCACGGATAGAGAGGATTGAAGATGGCTTTGTTCCGTATGTAACTGTATCCAGCTTAAAAATCTTTATATCCTGTTCTGGCGAGTCTCGCCACAGAATGCATTGGAGAAAATCATCCGGTGCTGAAACGCGTACGCAGCGATACATTTTTCCAATATCTCCTGTTAGGGCGATCGGGAAATTACGAAAGCGAAGAAGGATATGAAACAGCGAGCTTTGAATAACAGGTCCAGCCATCAATAGTTAATTTAATTAATAACCTGACGAGGTTGCTGCTGAGCCGTCGAAAACGACTCGCAATTTTGTCGTTGAACATTCTTCTTTAAAGACACAGTGATGAGGAAGAAAGTATTGGCAAAGTCCTATAGACTCTGGAGCAACAGGCGACATATGACCAAGATCCAAATATTCCTTTAGAAAGCTTGAATATTGAATCTTCAGATCTGGACGATTTTGTAGTTTGCGTTCCAGGGTCAGGAACCGACGAAAGGCTTGTTGGTATGACGTCCCCAGACATTCCAAACTTCGCTTGAAGGGTAAACGAACTGAATATTGGCCACTAGGCAATCTGATATGAGTCTTTACGAAATGTTCTTCACAGGTGTTTTCTTCCTTTGGAGTGGTAGGTGTACTTTCCAAGCAGGATTCTATCTCCCAAAATCTTCGAACCAATTCATCAGCACGTTGTTCAGAACTTGACTCAAATTTGCCCGCAGTATGGTTTGCCATTGTCCGCCTCCCGAAACTACCCAACCAAGCCGTATTTTTTGAAGACACGGTAGTCCTAGGAGAAGCCTTATCTGGCCGACGCTGAGAAGGTCGTAAAACAGGCTGGCTCCAAGTAGCAAGTCCACGCGTTGAGGTTTAAAGAAAGACGGATCTGCAAGTTTTATGTTATCGGGAATGTTCCAATTCGTTGTGTTGATAGTAAAACTCGGTTAACTATCAGTTATGTTAGGCGCTACCAGAGCTGTAAGGCATGTTAAGTATTCAGAGACTTGAGACTGTATTGTGATAGTGACCGTGTTTCCTTCTGTTTCAAAACGAGAATCTCCTAGACCAGAAACAATGGCTGAGGACTTGTGCTTCTTTAGCTGAAGCTGTTGAGCAAGGCGCGACGTTATAAGGCACGACAAGGTATCAAAGTGCCGGAGCGATTTCTTACAAAGATCAAAGCCGTAGCCAAGACGACAACATCACTACTGAAATACTGGGCAACAAGAGATGTGGAGGTAGATGGCGATGACTTAGCGAAAGAGGCATGGGCTATCGGCGATGAATTTGCAGGCTCCTTCAGCTGACCAGACGGAAATACGGAATTGTTTAAATGCAGCAGAGAATGATGTTTCGCCCCGCAGGTCCGACAGCATCCAGACCTGCATGATCGCTTTAAGCAATTCAAGCACAATGCAACTCGTTTTGCCTCCCTAAGCCGTAATGCAGGGGTCCAACTTCCAAATCGAGAACAATTATATATTCTATGACCAGGGCTGTCACAAAAGACGCAGACAGGGGCGTCGTGGTTAGTGGCGATAAATGACGATCTACTGGTGTTAATTGCTCTAGTTTTTCCCACCTGATGGCTAGGGGCATAGCTTGCCATAGCAAAATTTACGGTTTCCATTGTTCGGCATCTCTGCTCCAGAAACGTCGCCATATGCTCCCACGATGGTATTAAATTAACGAACGACGAATCCTCTAGCCTTTCTTCCCATTTGGCTTGTGATATTGGGTCCAGCTTTTGTAAAATAATCTACACAATGATGCATCCAGCGATTTGTTTGCAGTTGCCCATGCTCTTTAACGCGCGAAAATGTGCGTTGAATTGGTCGGATAACTCTCTTAGCGACACGGCCGATCCAACTGCCACCCTCTTGAGCCCCAATATCTCAAGTACGTGTGCCTGAAAAACCAAACGTCTATTATTAAACCTTTTCTCCAATAAATTAAGTGCTATGGCATAATTATCGCGTCCAGCGCTGTATCCTTCAGGCACTATCGAAGATGCTGCAGCTTTTCGATATCTGCTAGATCAGGATGATTTTCTATGACGGTCGTGAACATAGAAGTCGGCACATTCTGTGTAACCACCACTGAACGTAGGCAACTTTATTGAGGGTAGTGTTGGCGGTGCCTTAGCTCTAACTGTCTGCGAGGGCAGCACAGATTGGTCGCGAAATGTTGAGCAGGGCAATATTGAGACACGTTTCGCAATTTCACTCCGAACCGAAATTTCCATAGAAACTGCTAACTCGTCGAAGTCCTCACGCTATTGGTTACCGATTTCATCAGTCTAGTTCTTCGAGGCTAGTGTGAGTAATGTCAAATGAGGTCTGAAGCCGCTCGATTTGTTTCAGCGTAACACTAAGACCGCACTCATCAATTGCACTGAGTGGCGAATTAGTTAGAGCATTTCGAAGTGTTTGCAAACTGTCATAAATTGAAATGGCTTTGCGCTTCAGAAAGGTCACCCTGTTTGCAGAGGGTACTGCACTAGAGACATTATTTTCGGTTGCCATTAGAAGCGTGATAGAATACGCGTGCGAAACTAGCTGAGTAACTAACAACGGTGATCGCTAGTACATGCAAGCCGTTCAAAAAACAATAGTTGTACAATAAGAACTTCGGCGAACGCAAGTTCTTCAAGCTATGTAATGATGCAACGGCAATAGCTTTTACATAAGTACCGCACGAATGAGCAAAGACTTTAGGCGACCGAGAGAGTAGGCAAAGCGACGGCGATAAGTATGTATGTATATAAAGTGCACAAAACGAAATGCCAGGTGCTGTCTTTTAAGATCATTGCTTTAATGTAAAGCAAATAATCTTATAACAAAAATAAAAATCACGTCAGGGTCACCAAACGTTGCGCTATTGAGCTTTTTCAATAGATTTCATAAATAGAAATAATTAACTATTTATTTTTTGTGTTCAAAATTGTTTTATATTTCTTAAAATTACGAGAAGCAGGCAGACCCGAATTGGTTTGTGCTTATTATTTAAGAACAATAGTTTATATATATAGGCAAGCGAACCCGAATTAGTAGGTGCCAATTTTAGCGAAGAGAAAATTATTAGTTATAATTTTGAGTAATGCAAGTGGCCGATGCGTACCAAATGCATGAAGCGAACTGACTTAACTAACTCGATGCGCAGCATCGAGGCCTTCGCATAAGTAAAGCTAGGGCAATAAAACGATCGTTACAGCGAAGAGCGGCAGCTCTATGTTAATAAATTCTTAAGAGCGAAATTTAGGCACTTGCTTTGCCGAGCGAGTATTAAAAGATAAAATTAAGATGCTGCTCAGTTGCGAGGTCGCTCCAGTTGTTTTGACTGCGTAACCAGACATACGGAGTATATTAAAATTAATGAATGCCGAGTTTGGTTAAGATATCTTGAAAAACAAAATGTTTTTTCATTCATCAAGTAATTGTTTGACCGATCGTACTCATGGTAGCTATATGATATAGTGGTCCGATCTTAATAGGACTTTGCATATTTATGAGGAGTAAAGTAAAACTAATTAATCTTGAAAAACAAAATGTTTTTTCATTTAAGAACTTACTTTGTGACAGATCGCGCCTAAGGCAGCTATATGATATTGTGGTGCGGTCTTTATAGGATATTGCATATATATGAGGAACATAGTAAAACTAATGAATTCCGAGTTTGGTCAAGATATCTTGTAAAACAAAATCTTTTCATACAACTTGATTCTTGACCGATCGTTCTCATGGCAGCTATATGATAGTGGTCCGATCTTAATAGGACTTTGCATATTTATGAGGAGTATAGTACAACTAATGAATGCCGAGTTTGGTCAAGATATCTTGAATAACAAAATAATTTTTCATACAACATAATTTTCGACCGTTCGTGCCTATGGCAGCTATAGAATATAGTGGTCCGAAATTAAGAGGATTTTGCAAATTTATGAGAGTATAGTAAAACTAATGAATCTTGAAAAACAAAATGTTTTTTCATTCAAGAACTTACTTTGTGACAGTTCGCTCCTAAGGCAGCTATATGATATTGTGGTGCGATCTTTATGGGATTTTGCATATATTTGAGGAGTATAGTAAAACTGATGAATGCCGAGGTTGGTCAAGATATCTTGAAAAACAAAATTTTTATTTCATATAACTTAATTTTCGACCGATCGTTCCTATGGCAGCTATATGATATATTGGTCCGATATGAATAGGATATTGCATACATAGTAAAACTAATAAATGCAGCATTTGGTCAAGGTATCGTGATTGTTTTTCATACAGCAACTTAATTTTCGACTATGGTATTGTGGTACGATCTTAATAGGATTTTGCATATTTATAGAAAGTATGCTAAAACTAATGAAGGCCGAGTTTGGTCAAGATTTCTTGAAAAACAAAATGTTTTTTCATTCAACAACTAATTGTTCGACCGATCGTTCTCATGGCAGCTATATGATATAGTGGTCTGATCGTAATAGGATTTTGCATATTTATGAGCAGTATAGTTAAACTAATGAATGCCGACTTTGGTCAAGATATCTTGAAAAACAAAATAGTTTTTCGTAAAACAACTTTATTTTCGACGGATCGTTCCTATGGCAGCTATATGATATAGTGATCTGATCTTAATCAGATTTAATGCAGAGTTTGGTCAAGATATCTTGAAAACAAAATGGTTTCTCGTAAAACATAATTTTCGACCGATTGTTCCTATGTCAGCTATATGATAAAGTGATCTGATCTTAATCAGATTTTGTATATATATGAGGAGTATAGTAAAACTATTGAAGGCCAAGTTTTGTCAAGATATCTTGACCAGGGGATGTAGTCCTCATCGTCTATCCGGTGACCCAAATGCCTGTATAGCTGTCCGTTTTCCTCAATGTAATCCGGAAACTTGGCTGGCTCTTCGGCGATTCTGGCACGCATACTCGTGACCCATTTGCAGGGGGCCTCGGCCACCACTGCTTTCTGACAGGTCTCTAGAGGTGCCTCGATAGCGCATCGGCCGCGACGTTGAGCTTCCCTCGTCGATAATGGTCGTCCAATTGGAACTGTTGCAGCTCTAACGAACATCGCGCGATTCTTCCGGACGGACGCTCGATCAAGTTGAGCCACTTGAATGCTAGATGGTTAGTTATCACGTCGAACTGGTACCCTTCTAAGTAGTAGCGCAACTTCCGCATCGACCACACTATTTACAGGCACTCTTTCTCAGTGGTGGAATAGTTCACATCGGCCTTCAGCAACTTCCGGCTCGCATACGCTATCACTCGCTCTTGGCCATCAATCGTCTGCGTCAGCACTGCGCCGAGGCCATACTCGCTCGGGTCAGTCTGCAAGACGAAGTTGGCGGAAAAGTCGGGGCAAGCCAAGACAGGGGCAGTCGTCAAGCTATCCTTCAATTGACGCAATACCTTCTCCTGTTCTTTCTCCCATGCACATTTCTGCCCCTTCCTTAAGAGCGCTGTGAGTTACTGTAATTGCGTCGCAAAGTTAGGGACGAAGCGCCTTTACCATGACGCCATCCCGAGACACTGCCGCACTTCTTTGCAATTGGTCGGGGCCCTCAGGCTACGTGCTGTTCCTTCGTTGCTCCTATTACCACAATGTTGTCTAGGTAGGCGAACGCATGGGTCTCCATTTCCGGTCCTGTTATTGTATCCAATGCTCGCTGAAAGGTCGCACTCGCCGAGTGTAAACCAAATGGCATCACCCGCCATTGGAAAAGACCTCTTCCAGGGACTGTGAACGCCGTACACTCCCGACTATCGGCAGCCATCGTTATCTGCCAGTACCTGTGCTTCAAATCCAGAGTGGAGATGAGCCGGGCCTGACGGAACCGCTCCAGGATGTGGTTAATACGAGGCACCGGATAAGCGTCCGGAATGGAATGCGCGTTGAGTTGTCGGTAGTCAATACACATACGCCACTCGCCAGTCTTCTTCTTGACTAAGACGGCTCGACGGCATTTGCCCGGATCAGCTCATCACCTTGCTCGTCGATACCCTCTGCATGTCCGGATTCTTAGGATAGATTCTCTGTTTCAACGGCTTGTCATCCTTCAGCCGTATTCTGTGCTCCGCGATGTGTGGGACTCCCCACAGCCCATCGAAGAGAGCCAGCTCTGACTCCAGGAACTTCCTCAGTTCTGGATCCAGATCCGGTGGCCACTCCGCCTCTTCGATGCCGTTCTCGCCTCCTCCTGGCACCACTTCGTCTCCAGACAGAACTGCATAACCGCTCGATTCTGGCAACCGCTCCTGGCCCCCTGTGTCCGTGTGGATTCTGGCCATTGCCCCTACTCCGTCCTTTTCCTGACACGTTCCCGCCGTGCCGCTTTCGTAGCCAACATAAGTCTGCCTTTGCAGCTCTACGCGCCACCTCTTTGGCTCTTCAGTCTCTCGATTTGAGCCGGACTTTACTTCCCTTTTCCTGACCTTTTAGATCGGGTGCCGAGCTCCGACTCCCTCTGTCACCGAGCAGGTGCTCCCTTTTCATGACCTGGGTGGCCTTCCTCCGGCTCTCCTGTAGCCGAGCAGGTGCTCCCTTTTCAAGACCAGGGAGGCCTTCTTCCGGCTCCCTCTGTAGCCGAGCAGGTGCTCCCTTTTCATGACCTGGGAGGCCTTTCTCCGACTCCTCGCTCGTTCCTGGCCCACGCCCGGTGTCGTCACTGCTTCTAGGACCAGTTCTGCCTCGCCGCCTCGTATATTAGTGCCAATTGCACCCAAGAAATACATACCCAGGATTACGTGGTCCAACATGAGGGCATGATGAGCATAGTCATGCTGATCGTTTTTTCCCCTAAGCTGACGTCTACTCTCAAGGCTTTCTCCACCTCTATGGTGGACTCATCCGCCTGGCGGATGCGTGCCTGTATTTCCTCCTCTCTCCTCGAATCGTCCAGTTGCGTACGCAGTTTTCACTCATGAAGCTACGAGTAGCAGGCATCGTTCGTAGCGACGATCCGTCCACCGTCCACCTTCAGCGGGTGTCCTGCTACTGCGGACGACGCCGTTGCCCGTTTCCCGCTTCCGCACGGCGGCAACACTCCTGACTACTTCGTCTCGGCTTCCACATACCCAACAAAAAATACGGGGGCGTTCGAGACACCCGGGGCTACGGGTTGGCTGCCTGAGTACACCGCCCTCTGCTTCACGACGGTCTCGTATTCCACGGCCAGTTGAGTTAGCTGGGATAGGGTGGAGAAATCTTTCCGTCGCACATAAAGCCTGTATTCCGGAGCGGCGTTCTCGTAGATCCGATGCAGCTCTTGTTCCGGCTCGTATCTAGCGTGATGCATAAGAGCCCTCAGCTCTATTAAATATTCTTTCAACTCGTCGCCCACGCGCTGCCTCCGGGATCGGATCTCGTCCTCAAGCCTCTCGAAGTAACGAGGGGGTAAAAAAACTCCAGGAAACCCTTTCTAAACACGGCCCACGGCACATCCCTTAGCCCACTGCTCAGAAACCAACGAGCAGCCCTATCGCAGAACACCTCGCTCATTGTTCTGGGCATACGGTCGAGGGCTATACCATAGGTGATAGCGCGCTCCTCGAGGTCCTCTAAGAACCCAAGGGGGTCGGAGTGGCTATCATATCTCACACCCCACTTCCGAACTTGCTCCGGGACATTGGGCAGTGGCCTCGCCTCCGGGTGATGGTATGGTCTAGTGGTAGGGATCACCACCCAGTTCAACAAGGAGCCGCCCTACCTCTGCGTTGACCGCAGTTGCTCAGCGTTCATCATTCCCCCCGAGAGCAGGAACCTCGAGACGGCGAGCTCGGAGTGGGCCCCTTCAAACGCCCATACAGTTGGGAGCTCCTGACGTCAGGCTCCGACTTTTGACGAGGCCGCCCGCCAACGTCGGGTGGGACGCCCCATGATGGCGGCTCAAGAGTTTTAGCGTACTGAGATTCCAGCTCGCCAAGCCGAGCCCAAATATCAGTCGAATGACCGTTCGTTCCTATGGCAGCCACATGATTCAGTGGTGCGATCTTTATAGGATATTTCTATATATGGCAGCTATATGATTTAGTGGTGCGATATCTTGCAAATCAAAATGTTTTTGGATACAACTTAATTTTCGACCGATATTTCCTTTGGCAGATATATGATGAAGTGCTCCGATTATAATAGGATTTTGCATATGAATGAGGAGTGTTGTTAAACTAATATATGCCGAGTTTGGTCAAGATATCGTGAAAAACAAAACGTTTTTTCATACAACTTAATTTTCGACCGATCGTTCCTATGGCAGCTATCTGATATAGTGGTCCGATCTTAATAGGTTTTTAAATATATATAAGGAGTATAGTAAAACTAATAAATGTCGAGTTTGGTCAAGATATCGTGAAAAACAAAATGTTTTTTCATACAACATAATTTTCGACCGATCGTGCCTATGGCAGCTATATGATTTAGTGGTGCGATCTTTATAGTTTATTTCTATATATGAGCAGTATAGTAAAACTAATGAATGCCGAGTTTGGTCAAGATATCGTGAAAAACAAAATGTTTTTTCATTCAACAACTTAATTTTCGACCGATCGTGCCTGTGGCAGCTATGTGATACTGTGGTCCGATCTTAATAGGATTTTGCATATATATGAGCAGTATAGGGAAACTAATGAATATTGTGAAAAACCAAATGTTTTTCATTCAACAACTTAATTTTCGACCGATCGTTCCTATGGCAGCTATACGATTTAGTAGTGCATTAGTGCGATCGGTGTAGTAAAACCAAAGACAATATAAACACTAAGATGAGTAACGCCCTGGCCTTTCATCTGGCCTTTGATGCTTCGTACGGCATGCCTGCCGACTGATTGTTCGTTCTCATAAGACCAGACGAACGAGTTTGGTCAAGATATCTTGAAAAACAAAATGTTTTTTCATTCAACAAGTAATTGTTCGACCGATCGTTCTCATGGCAGTTATATGATAGTGGTCCGATCTAAATAGGATTTTGCATATTTATGAGGAGTATAGTACAACTAATGAATGCCGAGTTTGACCAAGATATCTTGAATAACAAAATAATTTTTCATACAACTTAATTTTGTTGTTCGTTTTCCAAGGACCAGACGAACGAATGCCGAAGTCGCGGCTTGCTGATGCTGACACGAGCTACGAAGTTAGTCGCCAGCCTGCCTATAGCTAAGCTGGTCGATGCTGCTTTACATCGTTTTCGAAGTACATTGAGCGAAAAAGTTTAGAACTTACGATCGACGCAAAGTGCTTGTGCTTTATCCATGAAATCCATGATTTATTTAAATGATATATTACCCTAGATATTAACGATTAATTTTACAGGAAAATTTAAGAACTTATATCATTTTTATACAAGGCGCTTCTTGCGCAATAACTATGTTAAGAAAATAGCACACATAGATTGATTTCAGTTTTCTTTTTGGACAATGCTCGAGAAAAGTTCATGTTTCAGCCAATAGCGTGCGTGCACCTTTCGTTGTATGCGTGAATTATATATGCATACGAACTATAAAGTATGTATGTATGTGTTGTTATTCACAGCTTTGGCTTTAGCTGCCAAGAAATTAATTTTGTTAGTTTTCTAACGCAGATCATGACCTATCCCAAATTTGTGTTGATATATGATTGCATTTTGTGTACTGAGGTTGGCTCCGCAGAAATTATTTATTTCTAAGTCGATGCTACGAAGTTAGTCGCCAGTCTGCAACAGCAAAGCTGGTCGATGCTGCTTTGCGTCACTTCATTTTCGAAGTACATTGAGCGAAAAAGTTTAGAACTTACGATCGACGGAAAGTGCTTGTGCTTTATCCATGAAATGCATGCTTTATTTAAATGATATATTACCCTAGATATTAACGATTAATTTTACAGGAAAATTTAAGAAATTATATAATTTTTACTAAACGCGCTTCTTACACACATAGATTGATTTCACTTTTCTGTTTGGACAGAGTATGCACGAGAAAAGTTCTTGTCTCGGCCAATAGCGTGCGTGCACTTTTCGTTGGATGCGTGAATTATACATGCATAAGAACTTTAAAGTGTGTATATATGTGTTGTTATTCACTGCTCTGGCTTTAGATGGCATGAAATTAATTTTGTTAGTTTTCTAGCGCAGATCATGACCTATCCCAAATTTATGTTGATATATGTACTCAGGTTGGTTCCGCAGAAAATATGTATTTCTAAGTCGATTCTAATATTTACATAATTTCTTTAAATTTAATTAATATTATTTTTATTCTCCAATTAAGAAATAAATGAGTGCTTAACATACAATTACATTTCAATTCGACTCGAAGGTCATATTTAGTTATGACCCCATTATAATTATAATGGCCTCCTCGCGGTGTTCCCTGCGTACTTTGTTCTTTATAATTCGAACAAAAAATAATAAAATAAAAAAAATAAAGATTAATTAAATGTATCTTTGAAAACAACAAATTTGCACTTTTATTTCCTTCAGTTACTTTACATTACTTAAAAATAATATTAATTTAATTAATAATTTCAATTATACAAAATTACATAAATATTAGCATCGACTTAAAAATACATATTTTGTACGGAGTCAACCTCAGTACACAAAATGCATTCATATATCAACAGAAATTTTGGGTAGGTCATGATCTGCGCTAAAAACTAAGAAAATTGTTTCTTTACCAGCCAGAGACTGCCAGAGCAGTGGATAACCACACATTCAAATATGCTGTTATGTATGTATATTCACACGCATACAAACATAATTGCTTGCACGGCCCTCACAGACCCAAAGCTGAGAGCAAATTCTATTTTTAGCCTTTTCGTTTTCGTTCTCAATTTTCAAAAATCAAGCTGCATGGTAGCATTTTGTTGTATGGCGTTACTCATCTTAGTGTTTATATATTGTCTTTGGTAAAACTAATAAATTCCGAGCTTGGTCAAGATATCTTGAAAAACAAAATGTTTTTTCATACACCTTAATTTTTGACCGATCGTTCCTATGGCAGCTATATGATATAGTGTTCCGATCTAAATATATTGAGTATAGTAAAACTAATAAATGCCGAGTTTGGTCAAGATATCGTGAAAAACAAAATGTTTTTAATACAACTTAATTTTCGACCGTTCGTGCCTATGGCAGCTATAGGATATAGTGGTCCGAAATTAATAGGATTTTGCATATATATGAGGAGTATAGTAAAACAAATAAATGTCTAGTTTCGTAAAGATATCGGGAAAAACAAAATGTTTTTCATATAACAACTTAATTTTCGACCGTTCGTTCCTATGGCAGCTATATGATTTAGTGGTGCGATCTTTATACGATATTGCTATGTATGAGGAGTATAGTAAAACTAATGAATGCCGCGCTTGGTCAAGATATTTTGAAAAATTAATTTAAATATTAATATTCGACAGATCGATCCTATAGCATTTTTATGATTTAGTGGTCCGATCTTAATAGGATTTTGCATATATATATAGGAAGTATGGTAAAACTGATAAAGGCCGAGACTAATCAAGATATCTGGAAAAAAAATGTTGTTTCATTCAACAACTTAATTTGTAACAGATCGCTCCTTAGGCAGGTATATAATATTGTGGTGCGATCTTTATAGTATTTTTCATATATATGAAGAGTATAGTGAAACTAATGAATGCCGAGTTTGGTTAAGTTGTCTTGAGAAAGAAAATTTTGTATCATACAAGAACCTAATTTTCGGTCGATCGTACCTATGGCAGCTATATGACATAATGGTCCGAACTTAATAGTATATTGCATATAAATCAGTAGTGTAGTAAAAATAATGAATGCCGAGTTTGGTCAAGATATCTTGAAAAACAAAATGTTTTTTCATTCAACAACTTAGTTTTATACCGATCATTGTTGTGGCAGCTATATGATACAGTGGTTCGATCTTAAAAGGATTTTGCATATATGAGGAGTATAGTGAAACTAATATATGCCGACTTTGTCCAAAATATCGTGAAAAACAAAATGGTTTTTCATACAACTTAATTTTCGAACGTTCGTTCCTATGGAAGCTAAATGATTTAGTGGTGCGATCTTTATAGGATATTGCTATATATGAGGAGTCTAGTAAAGCTAATGAATGCCGAGTTTGGTCAAGATATCTTGAAAAACAAAAAGTTTTTTAATACTACTTTATTTTCGACCGATCGTTCCTATGGCAGCTATATATATAGGTGTCCGATCTCAATAGCGCTTGGTCAATATATCTTGATTGTTTTTCATAAAGCAACTTAATTTTCGACTGATGGTTCCTATGGCATTTATATGATATAGTGGCCCGATCTTATTAGGATTTTGTATAAAGGAGGTATGGTAAAACTAATAAAGGCCGACTTTGGTCAAGACATCGTTAAAAAAAATGTTTTTCATTCAACAACCTAATTTGTGACAGATCTTAATAGGACTTTGCACATATATGAGTAGTGTAGGAAAACTATTGAAATCCGAGTTTGGTCAAGTTATCTTGAAAGTCAAAATGTTTTCTCATTCAACTTAAATTTCAATCGATCGTTCCTATGGCAGCAATATGATGTATTGGTCCGATCTTAATAGTGTATTGCAAATATATGAAGAGCATAGTAAATTTAATAAAGACAGAGTTTGGTCAAGATATCTTGTAAAACAAAATCTTTTTTTATACAACTTAATTTCCCCCGATCGTTCCTATGGCAGCTATATGATTTAGTGGCGCGATATTTATAGGATATTGCACATATATGAGTAGTATGGTTAAACGAATTAATGCCGGGCTTGGAAACTATCTTGCAAATCAAAATGTTTTTGCATACAACTTAATTTTCGACCGATTGTTCCTTTGGCAGCTATTTGATGCAGTGCTCCGATTATAATAGGACTTTGCATATTTATTAAGATATGGTGAAAAACAAAATGTTTTTCGTACAAATTAATTTTCGACCGATCGTTCCTATGGCAGCCATATGATTTAGTGGTGCGATCTTTATGGGATATTCCATATAAATATGAGGAGTATAGTAAAACTAATGAATTCCGAGCTTGGTCAAGATATCTTGAAAAACAAAACGGTTTTTCGTACAAATTAATTTTCGACCGATCGTTCCTATGGCAGCCATATGATTTAGTGGTGCGATCTTTATGGGATATTCCATATAAATATGAGGAGTATAGTAAAACTAATGAATTCCGAGCTTGGTCAAGATATCTTGAAAAACAAAACGGTTTTTCATACAACTTAATTTTCGACCGATCGTTCCTATGGCAGCTATATGATTTAGTGCTACGATCTTTATGGGTTATTGCATATATATGAGGAGTATAGTAAAACTAACGAATTCCGAGTTTGGTCAAGATATCGTGAGAAACAAATTGTTTTTGCATACAACTTAATTTTTACCGATTGTTCCTTTGGCAGCTATATGCTGAAGAGCTCAGATTATAATAAGATTTTGCATATTTATGACGAGTATAGTAAAACTAATAAATGCCGAAATTGGTCAAGGTATCGTGAAAAACAAAATGTTTTTTCATACAACTTAATTTTCGACCGTTCGTGCCTATGGCAGCTATAGGATATAGTGGTCCGAAATTAATAGGATTTTGCATATTTATGAGGAGTTTAGTAAAACTATTAAATGTCGAGTTTGGTCAAGATATCGTGAAAAAGAATAGGTTTTTTCATATAACTTAATTTTCCACCGATCGTTCCTATGGCAGCTATATGATTAAGTTGTGCGATTTTTATAGGATATTGCTATATATGAGGAGTATAGTAAAACTAATGAATGCTGAGTTTGGTCAAGATATCTTGAAAAACAAAAATTTTTTTAATATAACTTTATTTTCGACCGATCGTTCCTATGGCAGCTATATATATCGGTGTCCGATCTTAATAGGATTTTGTATATATAAATATAAAAGTGTAGTAAAACTAATTAATGCCTAGTTTGGTCAAAATATGTTAAAAACTAAATTTTGTTTCATACAACTTAATTTTCCACCGATCGTTCCTATGGCCGCTAGTGGTCCGATATTAATGGGATTTTGCATATAAATGAGTATAGTAAAACTAATTAATGCCGAATTTGGTCAAGATATCGTAAATATATTATAATATTTTTTCATACAACTTAATTTTCCACCGATCGTTCCTATGGCAGCTATATGATTTAGTGGTGCGATATTTATAGGATATTGCACATATATGAGGAGTATAGTAAAACTAATACCGAGTTTGGTCAAAATATGTTGAAAAACAAAATGTTTTTTATATAACAACTAAATTTTCGACCAATCGTTTCTATGGCAAGTATATGGCAGCTATATGATTTAGTGGTGCCGTATTTATAGGATATTGCACATATAAGAGGTATATATTAAAACTTATGCCTAGTTTGGTCAAAATATGTTGCAAAACAAAATATTTTTTCTACAACAACTTAATGTTCGACCGATCGTTCCTATGTCAAGTATATGAGTGGTGCGATCCTTATAGGATTTTGCATATATATGAAGAGTGTAGTAAAACTTACATATGCCGATATTGGTTAAGATATCTTAATAAACAAAATGTTTTTTCATACAACTTAATTTTCGACCGATCGTTCCTATGGAAGCTATATGATTTAGTGGTACCATCTTTATGGGATATTCCATATATATGAGGAGTATAGTAAAACTAACGAATTCCAAGTTTGGTCAAGATATCTTGAAAAACAAAACGTTTTTTCATACAACTTAATTTTCGACCGATCGTTCCTAAGGCAGTTATGTGATATAGTGGTCTGATCTTAATAGGTTTTTGTATTTATGTAAGGAGTATAGTAAGACTAATAAGTGCCGAGGTTGGTCAAGATATCGTGAAAAACAAAATGTTTTTTCATACAACTTAATTTTCGACCGATCGTTCCTATGGAAGCTATATGATTTAGTGGTACCATCTTTATGGGATATTCCATATATATGAGGAGTATAGTAAAACTAACGAATTCCAAGTTTGGTTAAGATATCTTAATAAACAAAATGTTTTTTCATACAAATTAATTTTCGACCGATCGTTCCTATGGCAGCTATGTGATTTAGTGGTGCGATATTTATAGGATATTGCACATATATGAGGAGTATGTTTTTTATACAACTTAAACTTAATGTTCGACCGATCGTTCCCATGGCAAGTATATGAGTGGTGCGATCCTTATAGGATTTTGCATATATATGAAAAGTATAGTAAAACTAACAAATGCCGAGATTGGTTAAGATATCTTAATAAACAAAATGTTTTTTCATACAACTTAATTTTCCACCGATCGTTCCTATGGCAGCTATGTGATTTACTGGTGCGATATTTATAGGATATTGCACATATATGAGGAGTATAGTAAAACTAATACCGAGTTTGGTCAAAATATGTTGAAAAACAAAATGTTTTTTATACAACAACTAAAGTTTCGACCGATCGTTTCTATGGCAAGTATATGGCAGCTATATGATTTAGTGGTGCGATATTTGTAGGATATTGCACATATATGAGGAGTATAGTAAAACTTATGCCTAGTTTGGTCAAAATATGTTGAAAGACAAAATATTTTTTATACAACAGCTTAATGTTCGACCGATCGTTCCTATGGCAAGTATATGAGTGGTGCGATTCTTATAGGATTTTGCATATATATGAAGAGTATAGTAAAACTAACAAATGCCGATATTGGTTAAGATATCTTAATAAACAAAATATTTTTTCATACAACTTAATTTTCGACCGATCGTTCCTATGGCAGCTATATGATTTAGTGGTATGATCTTATGGGATATTCCATATATATGAGGAGTATAGTAAAACTAATGAATTCCAAGTTTGGTCAAGGTATTGTGAAAAACAAAACGTTTTTTCATACAACTTAATTTTCGACCGATCGTTCCTAAGGCAGTTATGTGATATAGTGGTCCGATCTTAATAGGTTTTTGTATTTATATAAGGAGTATTGTAAGACTAATAAATGCCGAGTTAGGTCAAGATATCGTGAAAAACAAAATGTTTTTTCATACAACTTAATTTTCGACCGATCGTTCCTATGGCAGCTATATGATTTAGTGGTACGATCTTTATGGGTTATTGCATATATATGAGGAGTATAGTAAAACTAATACCGAGTTTGTTCAAAATATGTTGAAAAACAAAATGTTTTTATACAACAATGGCAAGTATATGAGTGGTGCGATCCTTATAAGATTTTGCATATATATGAAAAGTATAGTTAAACTAACAAATGCCGAGATTGGTTAAGGTATCTTAATAAACAAAATGTTTTTTCATACAACTTATTTTTCGACCGATCGTTCCTATGGCAGCTATGTGATTTAGTGGTACGATCTTTATGGGATATTGCATATATATGAGGAGTATAGTAAAACTAATGAATTCCGGGTTTGGTCAACATATCGTGAAAAACAATATGCTTTTTCATACAACTTAATTTTCCACCGATCGTTCCTATGGCAGCTATATGATTTAGTGGTGCGATATTTATAGGATATTGCACATATATGAGGAGTATAGTAAAACTAATACCGAGTTTGGTCAAAATATGTTGAAAAACAAAATGTTTTTTATACAACTAAATTTTCGACCGATCGTTTCTATGGGAAGTATATGGCAGCTATATGATTTAGTGGTGCGATATTTATAGGATATTGCACATATATGAGGAGTATAGTAAAACTTATGCCTAGTTTGGTCAAAATATTTTGAAAGACAAAATATTTTTTATACAACAACTTAATGTTCGACCGAATGTTCCTATGGCAAGTATATGAGTGGTGCGATTCTTATAGGATTTTGCATATATATGAAGAGTATAGTAAAACTAACAAATGCCGATATTGGTTGAGATATCTTAATATACAAAATGTGGCAGCTATATGATACAGTGGTCTGATCTTAATAGGATTTTGCATATATATGAGGAGTGTAGTGAAACTAATATATGCAGAGTTTGGTCTAGATATCTTGTAAAACCAAATGTTTTTTCATACAACTTAGTTTTCGACCGTCGTTCCCATGGCAACTATATGATTTAGGCTTCCGTTCTTAATAGGATTTT
Source organism: Drosophila virilis (assembly GCF_030788295.1). NCBI lineage: Eukaryota > Metazoa > Arthropoda > Insecta > Diptera > Drosophilidae > Drosophila > Drosophila virilis. The sequence goes on along the minus strand of NW_027212902.1, from coordinate 68,989 downwards.
GCATATATATGCCGCGTTTGGTCAAGTTACCTTGAAAATCAAAATCTTTTCTCATTCAACATTTTAATTTGCGACAGATCGTTCCTATAACAGCCTAATGATATAGTGGTCCGATCTTAATAGGAATATTATGTATAAATATTTGGAAGTATAGTAAAACTAATATATGCCGAGTTTGGTCAAGATATCTTGAAAAACAAATTTGTTTTTTCATTCAACTTAATTTTCGACCGATCGTTCCTATGGCAGCTATATGATATAGTGGTCCGATCTTAATAGGTTTTTGTATATATATGAGGAGTATAGTACAACTAATAAATGCCAAGTTTGGTCAAGATATCGTGAAAAACAAAATGTTTTTTCATACAACTTAGTTTTCGACCGATCGTTCCTATGGCAGCTATATGATATAGTGGTCCGATCTTAATAGCATTTTGCATATAAATGAAGAGTATAGTAAAACTATTGAATGCCGAGTTTAGTCAGGTTGGCTTCAGAAACAAAATTTTTTATCATACAACAACCTAGTAATCGATCGATCGTTCCTATGGCAGCTATATGATTTAGGGGTCCGATCTTAATAGGATTTTGCATATATATGGGAAATGCTATTAAATGCCGCGTTTGGTCAAGTTACCTTGAAAATCAAAATCTTTTCTCATTCAACAACTAAATCTGCCACAGATTGTATAACTATAACTGCTTAATGATATAGTGGTCCGATCTTAATATGTATTGGGAGTATAGTAAAACTAATATATGCCGAGTTTAGTCAAGATATCTTGAAAAACATATTTGTTTTTTCATTCAACTTAATTTTCAATCGTTCGTTCCTATGGCAGCTAGAGGATATAGGGGTCCGAAATCAATGGGATTTTTCATATAATTAATTTTCGACCGATCGTTTCTATGGCAGCTATATGATTTAGTGGTGCAATCTTTATTGTATATTAAGGAGAATAGTAAAACTAATATATGCCGAGTTTGGTCAAGATATCTTGAAAAACAAAATGTTTTTTCATAGAACTTAATTTTCGACCGATCGTTCCTATGGCAGCTTTATATATAGTGTTCGGATCTCAATAGGATTTTGTACATATGTGAGGAGTATAGTAATATGAATTAATGCCTAGTTTGTTCAAAATATGTTAAACACAATGTTTTTTCATACAACTTAGTTTTCGACCGATCAATCCTATGGCAGCTATATATAGTGGTCCGATCTTATTGAGATTTTGCATATACATGAAGAGTATAGTAAAATTAATGAATGCCGAGTTTAATCAAGTTGTCTCGAGAAACAAAATTTGTTATCATACAACCTAATTTTTGATCGATCGTTACTATGGCAGCTATATGATATAGTGGTCCGATATTAATAGGATTTTGCTAATATATGAGCAGTATAGTAAAACTAATGAATGCCGAGTATGGTCAAGATATCTTGAAAAACAAAATGGTTTTTCGTAAAGGAACCTTATTTTTGACCCATCGTTCTTATGGCATTTATAGGATTTAGTGGTCCTATCTTAATAGGATTTTGCATATATATAGGAAGTATGGTAAAACTGATAAAAGCCGAGATTGGTTAAGATATCTTTAAAATCAAAATGTTTTTTCATTCAACAACTTAATTTTCGACCGATCGATCCTGTGGCAGCTATATGATACAGTGGACTGATCTTAACAAGATTTTGCATATATATGAGGAGTGTAGTGAAACTATTATATGCCGAGCTTGGTCAAGATATCTTGAAAAACAAAACGCTTTTTCATACATTTTAGTTTTCGACCGATCGTTCCTTTGGCAGCTATATATAGTGGTCCGATCTTAATAGGATTTTGCATATATATGAGGAGTATAGTAAAACTAATGAATGCCGAGTTTGGTCAAGTTGTCTCGAGAAACAAAATTTGTTATCATACAACAACCTAATTTTTGATCGATCGTTCCTATAGCAGCTATATGATATAGTGGTCCGATCTTAATAGCATTTTGCATATATATGAGAAATGCTATTAAATGCCGCGTTTGGTCAAGTTACCTTAAAAATCAAAATCTTTTCTCATTCAACAACTAAATCTGCCACAGATTGTATAACTATAACTGCTTAATGATATAGTGGTCCGATCTTAATATGTATTGGGAGTATAGTAAAACTAATATATGCCGAGTTTAGTCAAGATATCTTGAAGAACATATTTGTTTTTTCATTCAACTTAACTTTCGATCGTTCGTTCCTATGGCAGCTAGAGGATATAGTGGTCCGAAATCAATGGGATTTTTCATATAATTGACTTTCGACCGATCGTTTCTATGGCAGCCATATGATTTAGTGGTGCGATCTTTATGGGATATTCCATATAAATATGAGGAGTATAGTAAAACTAATGAATTCCGAGCTTGGTCAAGATATCTTGATAAACAAATTTGTTTTTTCATTCAACTTAATTTTCGACCGATCGCTCCTATGGCAGCTATATGATATAGTGGTCCGATCTTAATAGGTTTTTGTATATATATGAGGAGTATAGTACAACTAATAAATGCCAAGTTTGGTCAGGTTGGCTTCAGAAACAAAATTTTTTATCATACAACAACCTAGTTTTCGATCGATCGTTCCTATGGCAGCTATATGATTTAGGAGTCCGATCTTAATAGGATTTTGCATATATATGGGAAATGCTATTAAATGCCGCGTTTGGTCAAGTTACCTTGAAAATCAAAATCTTTTCTCATTCAACAACTAAATCTGCCACAGATTGTATAACTATAACTGCTTAATGATATAGTGGTCCGATCTTAATATGTATTGGGAGTATAGTAAAACTAATATATGCCGAGTTTAGTCAAGATATCTTGAAGAACATATTTGTTTTTTCATTCAACTTAACTTTCGATCGTTCGTTCCTATGGCAGCTAGAGGATATAGTGGTCAGAAATCAATGGGATTTTTCATATAATTGACTTTCGACCGATCGTTTCTATGGCAGCTATATGATTTAGTGGTGCAATCTTTATAGTATATTAAGGAGAATAGTAAAACTAATATATGCCGAGTTTGGTCAAGATATCTTGAAAAACAAAATGTTTTTTCATAGAACTTAATTTTCGACCGATCGTTCCTATGGCAGCTTTATATATAGTGTTCGGATCTCAATAGGATTTTGTACATATGTGAGGAGTATAGTAATACTAATTAATGCCTAGTTTGTTCAAAATATGTTAAACAAAATGTTTTTTCATACAACTTAGTTTTCGACCGATCGTTCCTATGGCAGCTATATATAGTGGTCCGATCTTATTGGGATTTTGCATATACATGAAGAGTATAGTAAAATTAATGAATGCCGAGTTTGGTCAAGAGAAACAAAATTTGTTATCATACAACAACCTAATTTTTGATCGATCGTTACTATGGCAGCTATATGATATAGTGGTCCGATATTAATAGGATTTTGCTAATATATGAGCAGTACAGTAAAACTAATGAATGCCGAGTATGGTCAAGATATCTTGAAAAACAAAATGGTTTTTCGTAAAGGAACCTTATTTTTGACCCATCTTTCTTATGGCATTTATAGAATTTAGTAGTCCTATCTTAATAGGATTTTGCATATATATAGGAAGTATGGTAAAACTGATAAAAGCCGAGATTGGTTAAGATATCTTGAAAAACAAAATGTTTATTCATTCAACAACTTAATTTTCGACCGATCGATCCTGTGGCAGCTGTATGATACAGTGGACTGATCTTAACAAGATTTTGCATATATATGAGGAGTGTAGTGAAACTATTATATGCCGAGCTTGGTCAAGATATCTTGAAAAACAAAATGCTTTTTCATACATTTTAGTTTTCGACCGATCGTTCTTATGGCAGCTATATATAGTAGTCCGATCTTAATAGGATTTTGCATATATATGAGGAGTAAAGTGACACTAATATATGCCGAGTTTAGTCAAGATATCTTGAAAAACAAAATGTTTTTTCATACAACTTAGTTTTCGACCGTCGTTGCCATGGCATCTATATGATTTAGGCGTCCGATTTCAAGAGGATTTTGCATATATATGAGAAATGCTATTAAATGCCGCGTTTGGTCAAGTTACGTTGAAAATCAAAATCATTTCTCATTCAACATTTTAATTTGCGAGAGATCGTTCCTATAACAGCCTAATTATATAGTGGTCCGATCTTAATAGGAATATTATGTATATATATTTGGAAGTATAATAAAACTAATAGATGCCGAGTTTGGTCAAGATATCTTGAAAAACAAATTTGTTTTTTCATTTAACTTAATTTTCGACCGTTCGTTCCTATGGCAGCTAGAGGATATAGTGGTCCAAAATTAATGGGATTTTTCATAAATTTATTTTCGACCGATCGTTTCTATGGCAGCTCTATGATTTAGTGGTGCAATCTTTATAGTATATTAAGAAGTATAGTAAAACTAATATATGCCGAGTTTGGTCAAGACATCTTGAAAAACAAAATGTTTTTTCATACAACTTAATTTTCGACCGATCGTTCCTATGGCAGCTTTATATATAGTGGTCCGATCTCAATAGGATTTTGTACATATATGAGGAGTATAGTAATACTAATTAATGCCTAATTTGTTCAAAATATGTTAAACCAAATGTTTTTTCATACAACTTAGTTTTCGACCGATCGTTCCTATGGCAGCTATATGATAGTGGTCCGATCTTAATAGGATTTTGCATATTTTTGAGGAGTATAGTACAACTAATGAATGCCGAGTTTGGTCAAGATATCTTGAATAACAAAATAATTTTTCATACAACATAATTTTCGACCGATCGTTCCAATGGCTGCTATATATAGTGGTCCGATCTTATTGGGATTTTGCATATACATGAAGAGTATAGTTAAACTAATGAATGCCGAGTTTGGTCAAGTTGTGTCGAGAAACAAAATTTGTTATCATACAACAACCTAATCTTTGATTGATCGTTACTATGGCAACTATATGATATAGTGGTCCGATATTAATACGACTTTGCTAATATATGAGCAGTATAGTAAAACTTATGAATGCCGAGTATGGTCAAGATATCTTGAAAAACAAAATGGTTTCTCGTAAAGGAACTTAATTTTCGACCCATCGTTCCTATGGCATTTATAGGATATAGTTGTCCGATCTTAATAGGATTTTGCATTTATATAGGAAATATGGTAAAACTGATAAAAAGCCGAGATTGGTCAAGATATCTTGAAAAACAAAATGTTTTTTCATTCAACAACTTAATTTTCGACCGATCGATCCTGTGGCAGCTATATGATACAGTGGACTGATCTTAATAGGATTTTGCATTTAGATGAGAAATGCTATTAAATGCCGCGTTTGGTCGTTACCTTGAAAATCAAAATCTTTTCTCATTCAACAACTTAATCTGCCACAGATCGTATAACTATAACTGCTTAATGATATAGTGGTCCGATCTTAATATGTATTGGGAGTATACTAAAACTAATAAGTATATGCCGAGTTTAGTCAAGATATCTTGAAAAACATATTTGTTTTTTCATTCAACTTAATTTTCGACCGATCGTTCCTATGGCAGCTTTATATATAGTGGTCGGATCTCAATAGGATTTTGTACATATGTGAGGAGTATAGTAATACTAATTATTGCCTAGTTTGTTCAAAATATGTTAAACAAAATGTTTTTTCATACAACTTAGTTTTCGACCGATCGTTCCTATGGCAGCTATATATAGTGGTCCGATCTTATTGGGATTTTGCATATACATGAAGAGTATAGTAAAATTAATGAATGCCGAGTTTGGTCAAGCTGTCTCGAGAAACAAAATTTGTTATCATACAACAACCTAATTTTTGATCGATCGTTACTATGGCAGCTATATGATATAGTGGTCCGATATTAATAGGATTTCGCTAATATATGAGCAGTATAGTAAAACTAATGAATGCCGAGTATGGTCAAGATATCTTAAAAAACAAATTTGTTTTTTCATTCAACTTAATTTTCGACCGTTCGTTCCTATGGCAGCTATATGATACAGTGGTCCGATCTTAATAGGATTTTGCATATATATGAGGAGTATAGTGAAACTAATATATGCCGAGCTTGGTAAAGATATCGTGAAAAACAAAATTGTAGTGCGTATATGCCCTTACAGAATACCCCGTACTTAAAAATAAAGTATGCAGCACTTTGTTGCATACAATAACAATAATATGGTAAGCGAGCCCAGAGCCACATTATGTATTGGCTCGGTCTCACATTACGCAGCGCGGTTCAATAGCCTCACTTGCTTACCGTTTATGCTTATGCTGCATATCCCACGCTCCGTCTGAGCGCATTCCGTGAGCAATATATATGCTCACTAATACAGGCATATGCGAGCTACTCACTCTCCCTCTCTTTGTAGCTGTTAACGAATAACAGCATAAGTATATAAGTATATCCATAGGCTAAGCGAACATTATAAAAACTGAACAAATTCATTCTGAACGAAGATACTAAACAGCACTGACGTGCTGGCTTTTTTTCATTGACAATATGTGCCCTTTTTACATGGCGACCGTGACAAGTGTCACGAACATGTTAAAAACTAATAGTGCAGGGCGGTCGAGCGTGTCACAGCAAAAGGGTTGATCACATCCCCGACTAATTATGGACAAAATGGGAATACAAGGACAAAAGTATAATGATGATGTATAATGTTGAAATGGAATATAAGATATGATATACACAGCCGCCAATGAATGTTGATGAATTTGAATGGAAAACGTTATGAAGAAAAACACATATGTTGAAAATGTGTGTCCCTAATGAGAGGGGCATTAAAAACATACTTGTGCACGACTGATGATTATAATGAAAATGTGGACACTCCTTATTTGAGGGGCGATTACTGCACGACTAATTATATAGCGATGAAAAATGGATAACAAACAAAAGCCGCCACCACCCACGTTGATGATACGATGATGAAAAACTTACATTTATACCTGTAAAGAAGAGAAACAAAAAAATCCAAAAAAAAAAAACAATCCAAAAGGAGCTGTCACCTGGCAAAGTGCTGCTTATGCCAACTAAGCAACTAAGACGAGTTGCATGAGAGGCAAACCGCCGCTTATGCCTACGAGGGAATAATAAGCAACTAAGACGAGTTGCATGAGAGGCAAACCGCCCCTTATGCTTACGTGGGAAGAAGAAGAAGACCCTACAACAACAGGGCAGCGGCAGCGCCCAACATATTAAATTAAATAGTAATAAATAAAACGTAAAAATTGTAATGCCCGACGACAATTGAGTCGACAAGACGTTTGGCCCGTACAGCCATTCGAAACAATAGGAAGGAAAAATTCAGATTGTAAAAAAAAAAAAATTTTAAGATGCGTTTTAAGCAGAAAACAAACAAGCAAAACGAAACCCGACTTGTAAACAATAAAAGCATCAAATTCAATAAATATATGTAATAAGACCTCAAATGAACGATACAAACAACAACTTGTCTTGTAAAAGTAAACGAAAACAAATTTAACATTACGCATTTTTAAATTTTTTAAGATAATTCCTTTTTAATTTTATGTATGATCCCAGACTATATATGCATATTAATATTAAAAAGAGGAAATTAAAAAGTTATAATTCGTTCAGTTGGAATATAAAGAAATAAGTGCTCCGCTTGTCTCATTAGGTAATTCAAAATTATGATCGAGAACTAGCATGATCGAGGACAAGATTAACAAAGTATATAACGACTATACAGACTTTCGTATGCGAGCCATACAAATTTTGCAAAGGCATAAAGAATTCATATCAGTATATGAGTTCGAATCCGAATATATAGAAACATTCGGCACAGTGACAAGTCCACTCTATTCATGATCTAAAATAGGAATAATCTTGTCTACACTACCCTACGTCAAAATAAAAACAATTATTGACGAGCATCCGATTCTAGGGCAGACAACAATTGTCTTAGTACGTCTGCATAGGTAGTAGTCAAATCAAAAAGCAAGAGTATTTATATAGGAATATGGGGGGAAAATAATCAAAGGCAGATGATAACACTGCCAATGTAGTTAACGTAGTAGAAGTCGTAGACACCACTCCCCATGTGCAGTTAACGAACATACTGCTAATAATACTAATTGTAATAGCTTCAGTAAACATCCTTCTGAAGATTTATCTTCTTCATAAAAAATCACTGAGGAAGCGTTACATGAGTCGAGTCAACGACTTAGACAAGGTCTAAGCCACTGCTTAAATAAAATATTTAAGTAGCGGAAGTTTACATGGACTGGTCCCAAATAGTAGAAAAGATAAAGCGGCATAGAGAACATTTTGATAAATCATACAAGTGCCTTAATAAAAGACCCACTATAATTAAACATACTGAGATCCTTGTATATGAGTACAATGAAATCAGGAGTCTAGTTACCGAGTGTCAAAATAAACTGAAGGGCTTACACAGAGTCCAAACTTCAGACGTTTTACAGCATCTAAGGGATAATCTGGTAAACTTAAATAAAAAGTATGATCTCCAGCTTTACCTACCATCGGTGTTAAATACACCGGTAACATTTGATAAGTCACTACTGACAAACGACCAAATAGAAGATACAAAATTAGTAAACATGGCCACATCTCTGATACCAGAGTTTGACGGTAAGCCGGAAAATCTACAAAGTTTTCTAGATTCTTTGAATCTATTAGAAACCTTAAAAGGCACACATGAGCTAACGGCCATAAGCCTTATAAAAACAAAGCTGAAAGGCCATGCGAGAAATTTAATAAGTAATGAGCAGACAATTGCTGCAATCATTACGCAACTATTAAATGCAGAAAAAGGAGAATCGGTAGAAGTTGTATCTGCTAAGCTTCTTAATTTGCAACAGCAAAATAAAACGACTAACCAATACACCCAAGAATTGGAAAAACTGGCAAAGGCCCTTGAAGGAGCCTATGTTAGTGAAGGTCTAAGCCAATCACTAGCAAACAAATACAGCACTACAACAGCTGTACAAGCTATGACCCAAAATTGTTCAATTGATAAGGTAAAACTTATCATGCAGGCAGGCACATTCATAAATATGAATGATGCAGTCTCCAAATTTGTGAATAGCTGCACGGAGATAACAGGTAACGGAGATAACAGATAACACTGTCCTGTATTATCCACAAGGTGCAAACAATAATAATAGAGGAGGCCGAGGTTATAATCGTGGCAGAAATTACAACCACAACAATTTTAACTGAGGCGGTAACAACAATAACAATAATTACAATAACCGTGGAGGAAGACGAGGCCAAAATAGAGGAAGAGGCCGAGGTAACTCCAACCAAGGTTATAATCGTAACAATGTGAGAATGGCGCAAAATACGCCGGAAAAATCTCAGAACCCGTTAGGAAACAACCAGTAAATGTAAAGGTTCATTCCATGAATTACAGTCTTAATATATTTGTCACTTTTTATAATCATTCAACTGAAAATAAACTCACATTCCTAATAGATACTGGTGCAGATATCTCACTTTTAAAAATAAATTCAGACAATTTCAAAATTCAAGAAGAAAAAATAATAAACATCCAAGGCTTAGGCCAAGGTGTAATAAAATCTCAAGGAACAACTTTAATAGAACTTCAATCCACAAAATATATTATTCCACACGAATTTCATTCAGTAGATTCCGAATTTTCAATACCGTGTGATGGAATAATAGGCATTGATTTTATTAAAAAATTCAATTGTCAATTAGATTTCAAACTGAAGATTGGTTTATAATCAGACATCAAAATTTAAAATACCCAATTCATGTTCCAATAACATATAGTGCTGGAAACAATACAGTTCTCTTGCCAGCCAGATCCCAAGTAATTCGAAAAATAGACATTAATACAGTAAATGATTATATATTTGTTCCTAATCAAGAAATACATAATGGAATTTATGTTGCAAATACAATAGCAGCATCCAAACATGTATACATTCGCCTTCCAAACACAACTAATTTCGACCAATTGGTCAAAGTAAACAAAATCCAATATGAAAATTTAACAGATTACGAAATTCATAGCACTAATCCAGAAAATAGAAGCGAGCAAGTACTTTCAAAATTAAAGAAAAATTTTTCAGAACAATTCAAAGTCAACTAACAGAATTATGCACCAAGTATAGTGATGTGTTCGGACTGGAAACCGAACCAATAGCGACAAATAATTTCTATAAACAAACATTAAGACTTAAAGATGATGAACCAATTTATATTAAAATCTACAGAAGCCAGCATAGCCACGTTAAAGAAATTCAAAAACAAGTAGGGAAATTAATAAACGACAAAATCATAGAGCCGTCTGTATCCGAGTATAACAGCCCACTCTTGTTAGTTCCGAAAAAATCATTACCAAATTCGGAAGAAAAGAAAAGGCGATTAGTAATTGACTATCGCCAAATCAACAATAAACTACTTTTTGATAAATTTCCGCTCCCCAGAATTGATGCTATTCTAGACCAACTGGGCAGAGCTTAATACTTTTAATGCCTTGACTTAATGTCAGGTTTCCACCAAATTGAGCTTGAAGAAAATTCAAGATATATAACATCTTTTTCAACGAGCAATGGCTCATATAGCTTCACGCGATTACCATTTGGTCTTAAAATAGCACCAAATTCATTTCAGAGAATGATGACTATAGCATTCTCGGGTTTAGAACCCCCCCAGGCATTCCTTTATATGGATGACTTAATGGTAATATGATGTTCCGAAAAACACACGATTAAAAACTTAACTGATGTTTTTAATGTATGTAGGAAATATAAACTAAAGTTGCATCCAGAAAAATGTTCATTTTTTATGCATGAAGTGACATTTTTAGGTCACAAATGCACGGACAAAGGAGTATTGCCAGATGACAAGAAATTTGACGTCATCAAAAATCAGGTCCCCCATGATGCGAACAGCGCGAGACGACTATTCACGGCACATAACTAGATTATGTAAAATGAATTTTCGCTTTGAATTGTCAAGTGAATGCCAAAACGCATTCCAATACCTTAAAGAAAAGCTTATGCATTATTACAATATCCTGATTTTCGCAAAGAATATTGCACTATAACAGATGCCAGTAAACAAAATGCGGAGCAGTACTTAAGTATAAAGTATGAAGCACTTTGTTGCATACAATAACAATAATATGGTAAACGAGCCCAGAGCCACATTTTGTATTGGCTCGGTCTCATATTACGCAGCGCGGTTCACTAGCCTCACTAGCTGACCGTTTATGCTTATGCTGCATATCCCACGCTCCGTCTGAGCGCATTCCGTGAGCAATATATCTGCTCACTAAAACAGGCATATGCGAGCTACTCACTCTCCCTCCTGTAGCTGTTAACGAATAACAGCATAAGTATATATGTATATCCATAGGCTAAGCGAACGTTTTAAAAACTGAATAAATTCATTCTGAAAAAATATACTAAACAGCACTGATGTGCTGGCCTTTTTTCATTGACAATAAGTGCTCTTTTTACAAAATGTTATTTCATACAACTTAATTTTCGACCGTTTGTTCCTATAGCAGCTACATGATAGAGTGGTCCGATCTTAATAGCATATTGCATATATATTAAGAGAACAGTAAAACTAATGAATGCCGAGTTTAGTCAAGTTGTCTTGAGAAACAAAATTTTTTATCGTACAACAACCTAGGTTTCAATTGATCGTTCCTATGGCAGCTATATGAAATAATGGTCCGATGTTAATAGTATGTTGCATATATATAAGCAGTATAGTAAAACTAATGAATGCCGAGCTTGGCCACGATATCTTAAAAAACAAAATATTTCTTCATACAACAACTTAATTTTCGACCGTCCTTCCCATGGCAGCTATATGATTTAAGGGTACGATCTTAATAAGATTTTGCATATATATGAGGAATGCTATTAAATGCCGCGTTTGGTCAAGTTACGTTGAAAATCAAAATCTTTTCTCATTCAACAACTTAATCTGCCACAGATTGTATAACTATAACTGCTTAATGATATAGTGGTCCGATCTTAATATGTATTGTGAATATAGTAAAACTAATATATACCGAGTTTGGTCAAGATATCTTGAAAACAAAATGTTTTTTCATTAAACAACTTAATTTTCGACCGATCGTTCCTGTTGCAGCTATATGATACAGTGCTCCGATCTTAATAGGATTTTGCATATATGTGAGGAGTATAGTAAAACTAATGAATGCCGAGTTTAGTCAAGTTGTCTTGAGAAACAAAATTTTTTATCGTACAACAACCTAGGTTTCGATCGATCGTTCCTATGGCAGTTATATGATATAATGGTCCGATGTTATAGTATGTTGCATATATATGAGCAGTATAGTAAAACTAATGAATTCCGAGCTTGGTCACGCTATCTTAAAAAACAAAATATTTCTTCATACAACAACTTAATTTTCGACCGTCCTTCCCATGGCAGCTATATGATTTAAGGGTCCGATCTTAATAAGATTTTGCATATATATGAGGAATGCTATTAAATGCCGCGTTTGGTCAAGTTACCTTGAAAATCAAAGTCTTTTCTCATTCAACAACTTAATTTGCCTCAGATCGTTCCTATAACAGCTTAATGATATAGTGGTCCGATCTTAATTGGAATATTATGTATATATATTGGAAGTTTAGAAAAACAAATATATGCCGAGCCTGGTCAAGATATCGTGAAAAACAAAATGTTTTTTTTTCATACAACCTAATTTTCGACTGTTCGTTCCTATGGCAGCTAGAGGATATAGTCCGAAATTATTAGAATTTTTAGTGGTGCGATCTTCATAGTATTTTGCTATATATGAGGAGTACAGTAAAACTAGTAAGTGCCGAGTTTGGTCAAGAAATCTTGAAAAATAAAATATTTTTGCATACAACTTAATTTTTGACCGATTGTTCCTACGGCAGCTATATATATAGTGGTTCGATCTCAATAGGATTTTGTATATATATGAGGAGTATAGTAATACTAATTAATGCCTACTTTGTTCAAAATATGTTAAACAAAATGTTTTTACATACAACTTAGTTTTCGACCGATTGTTCCTATGGCAGCTATATATAGTGGTCCGAACTTAATAGGATTTTGCATATATATGAAGAAAATACTAAAATTAATGAATGCCGAGTTTGGTCAAGTTGTCTCGAGAAACAAAATTTGTTGTCATACAACAATCTAATTTTCGATCGATCGTTACTATGGCAGCTATATGATATAATAGTCCGATGTTAATAGTATGTTGCATATATATGAGCAGTATAGTAAAACTAATGAATGCCGAGCTTGGTGACGATATCTTAAAAAACAAAATATTTCTTCATACAACAATTTAATTTTCGACCGTCGTTCCCATTGCACCTATATCATTCGATCTTAATAGGATTTTGCATATATATGAGGAATGCTATTAAACGCCGCGTTTGGTCAAGTTTCCTTGAAAAACAAAATGTTATTTCATTTAACAACTTAATTTGTGACAGATCGCTCCTATGGCATCTATATGATTTAGTGGTCCGATATTAATAGGAGTTTGCATATATATGAGGAGTGTAGGAAAACTACGAATGCCGAGTTTGGTCAAGTTATATTAAAAGTCAAAATGTTTTCTCATTCAACTTAATTTTCGCTCGATCGTTCCTATGGCAGCAATATTATATAGTGGTCCGATCCTAATAGTATATCGCAAATATATGAAGACCATAGTAAAACTAATAAATGCAGTGTTTGGTCAAGATATCTCGTAAAACATAATCTTTTTGTCATACAACTTAATATTCCACCGATCGTTCTTATTTCAGCTAGTGGTCCGATATTAAAATGATTTTGCACATATATGAGTATAGCAAATCAAATAAATACCGAATTTGGTCAAGATATCGCGAAAAAAAATGTTTTTTTTAAACAACAACTTAGTTTTCGACCGATCGTTCCTATGGCAGCTATATGATTCAGTGGTGCGATATTTATAGGATATTGCACATATATGAGAAGTATAGTAAAACCAAAGACATATTTTGACCAAACTCGGCATTAATTAGTTTTACTATACTCCTTATATATATACAAAATCCTATTATAATCGGAGCACTATCATACAGCTGCCAAAGGAATAATTGGTCGAAAATTAAGATGTATGTATTATTTATCACGATATCTTGACCATCACTAGTTTTACTATACTCCTCATAAATATGCAAAGCCTTATTAATTTTGGACCACTATATCATGTAGCTGCCATAGGACCGAACTGTCTAAAATTGCGTTGTTGTATGAAAAAACATTTTGATTTTTAAGATATCTTGGCCAAAAATGTGGCAATTTATGCCCATGATGAAATTACTCCACTTCGCCTGCGTAGCAAGATCCGGTTTTTGCAGTAGCACCTGAACAAGGATACAACCAGCAATTTGATCCTTGCTACCCAAACTGGTGAGAGCACGAATATGGGTATTAAACTTATCCGCCAATTCACGCAGCATGCGAGCGGAGCCATTTCCTACCCTCTTGAGCCCCAGCAGTTCAACGATGTGTGACTGAAATACTAATCGACGGGTATCAAATCGTTTTTGTAATAAATTTAATGCTATGGAATAATTAGCCTCTGATATTTCCAATGACCGAATGGTATCCAGCGCAGATTCCTTTAAACAGAGCCGCAAATGCTGCATTTTTGCAATGTTTGTGAGTTCGGGATGATTTTCTATTAAGGTTGTGAACATTGAAAAGAAATCTGATCAGTCTGTATAACCTCCAGAAAACCTTTGATTGGCGCTGAGGTCGGTAACGCTCTGGATCGAGTCATTGACGCAGCAAAAATAGGCTCATTTACAAATGTGGAGCTGGACGGCAATGCTCTACTGCGCTTAGCAATTTCAAACCGCACCGAAGTCTCGAAAGTTACTGAAAGCTCATCAAAAGCCTCGCGTAACTCACTTCCGATTTCGAATGCCGATTCCATTTTTTCAATCCGCTTGAGCAGTACTGACAATGCAATTTTATCATTATTGGCAAGGGGCATTTGGTTGAGGCTAGCTTGAAGCGCCTGCAACCGCTCATACGAGGATGCCACCTTGCGCTTTCAAAATGACACCCTGTTTGTAGGCTGGTCCATCGATTCTGTACTAGAACTTTCCATGTCAACCGTAGCAAACTAAAAAAGGTCAAAGAAACCCGAATTAAAACTGCACACGAAAGTTTGTTCACCGTTGACTTATGGTCAGCACTGTACTCCTAGGCGCGCGCAACAGTTAGTCGAATAAAAACACAAGTAAAATGCAGATAGCGAGAGCCAACGCGTCTGTATGTATGAGTATATATGCTTATGTACACAGACTTCTCTTTGCTGCAATTTACCACATGACAATTGCTTGTACATATGTATGTATATAAGAGCGGTTTTTAATTGCTGCCGAAACTAGTAACAACTAGCTCAATTTTAATTTAAATAGTGTTATGAAACACTACAATGTTAAATAAAATAATTATATCGGGGTCACCAAAATGTTGGGCTAACAAGCTTTTTTATTAGCACTTAATAGCAAGAAGTTAAGGTTGATTTACTTATATGCTTATATACTTATATGATGAGCGTGAAGCGATTAGCGCTAGATAGTTAACAGCAAATAATATTGAGCTATTTTATGACATGCGAGAAGCGCCAAACAAACATTGTACGCCTCGCACGGCAATATGTAACTGAAATGATATGGTAACATAATACTAGTTTAATTTTTAGCTGCTGATCTGAACAAGTATAGTAAAACTAATAAACGCCGAGTTTGGTTATGTTATCTTAAAAAACTATAACATAATAAAATGGTCCGATCCTAATAGGACTTAGCACATAAATGAGGAGTGTAGTAAAACGAGTTTGATCAAGATATCTTGAAAAACAAAATAATTTTTCATACAACTAAATTTTCGAGCGATCGTTCCTATGGTAGCTATATAATATTGTGGTCCGATATTAATAGGATTTTGTATATATATGAGGAGTGTAGTAAAACTAATAAATGCCGAGTTTGGTCAAGACATCTTGAAAAACAAAATGTTTTATCATATAACATCTTAATTTTCGACCCATCGTTTCAATGGCAGCTATATGCTATAGTGTTCCGATTTGGCCTATATATGAGGAGTATGGTAAAACTAATAAGTGCCGAGTTTCGTCAAGATATCTTGAAAAACAAAATGTTTATTCATACAACTTAATTTTCTAACCGATCGTTATATGATATAGTGGTCCGAGCTTAATAGGAATTTGCGTATATAATGAATGCCGATTTTAATCAAGATATCTTAGAAATCAAAATGCTTTTCGACCGATCGTTCGTATGGCATCTATATGATATAGTGTTCCGATCTTTTTCGATTCTGCATTTATATGAAGAGCATGGTAAAACTAATAAGTGCCGATTTTGGTTAAGATATCTTGAAAAACAAAATGTTTTACATACAACTTAATATTCTACCGGTAGTTCCTATGGCAGCTGTATGACATATGGCTCCGATCTTAATAGGAATACTCGTATGTATGAGGTGTATAGTAAAACTAATAAATGCCGAATTTGATCAAGTTTTTTAAAAAATAACAAATACATCTTCATTCAGCAACTTACTTTTCGACCCATCATATAGTTCAGTAAAACTAATAAATGCCGATTTTGGTCCAGTTATCTTGAAAAACAAAATTCGCTTTCATACAATTTAATTTACGACCGATCGTTCCGATGGCAGCCATTTGATATAGTGGTCCGATCTTAATAGGATTTTGCATTTATATGAATATCATGGTAAGACTAATAAACGCCAAGTTTCGTCAAGATATTTTGAAAAACAAAATGTTTTTAAACAACTTAATTTTCGTCCGATCGTTCCTATGACAGCTATTTGATATAGTGGTCTAATCTTAATAGGATTTTGCATATATATGAAGAGTAAAGTAAAACTAATGAATGCCAAGTATGGTCAAGATATCTTGAAAAACAAAATGTTTTTTCATACATCAACTTAATTTTCGTCCGATCAATCCTATGGCAGCTTTATGATATAGTGGTCCGATCTTAATATGATTTTGCCTATATATGAGGAGAAGAGTAAAACTAATAAGTGGCGATTTTGGTCAAGATATCTTGAAAAGCAAAATGATTTTTTATACATCAACTTAATTTTCGACCGATGTTTCCAAGGCAGCTATTTGATATAGTGATCCGATCTTAATAGGATTATGCATATATATGAGTAGTATAGTAAAACCGAAAACTGCCAAGTTTGGTCAAGATATCTTGGTCCGTTCGTTCCTACGTTAGCTATATGATAGTGTTCCGATCTTAATTGGATTTTTGCATATATGTGAGGAGTGAAGTAAAACTAATGAATGCTAAGTTAGCTTAAGTTATCTTGAAAAAGAACTACTTAATTTTCGACCGATCGTTTCTATAGCAGCTATATGCTATAGTGGTCCGGTCTTAATAGGATTTTACATATATATAAGTGGTATAATAAAACTACTAATGCCAAGTTTGGTCAAGATAACTTGAAAAACAAAATGTTTATTCATACAACTTAATTTTCGACCCATCGTTCCTAAAGCAGCTATATGCTATAGTGGTCCGATCTCAATAGGATTTGGCATATATATGAGAAGCATAGTAAAACTAATAAATGCCGAGTTTGGTCAAGTTATCTTGAAAAACAAAATGTGTTTTCATACAACTTCATTTTCTACCGATAGTTCCTATGGCAGCTATATGAAATAGTGGCACGATCTCAATAGGAATTTGCGTATATATGAAAATTGTAAAACCAATAAATGTCAAGTTTAATCAAATTCTCTAAAAGACAAAATGTTTTTTGATTCAACAGTTTACTTCTCTACCCATCCTTCCTATGGCAGCTATATGATATAGTGGTCCGATCGTAATAGCATTTTGCATATATAAGGGGAGTATAGTGAAACTAATGAATGCCGTGTTTGGCCGAGATGTCTTGAAAAACAAAATTCTTCTCATACAACAAATTAATTTTCGACCGATCATTCCTATCGCAGCGAAATGACTAAGTGGACCGATCTTAATAGGATTTTGCCTATTGATGAGGAGTACAGTAAAACTAATAAATACCGAGTTTGGTCAAGTTATCTTAAAAAACAAAATTTCTTTTCATGCAACTTAATTTTCGACTAATCGTTCCGATGGCAGCTATATGATATAGTGGTCCGATCGTAATAGGATTTTTCATTTCCACAGAGAGTTCTCAGTTGAGAGTGATTGACGTGTTTTACTTGTGCTCCAAAATTTTTATATATTCTTGGGCTTTTATCCTACTTTTTATTTCAAAATTTTGCATTTTTCGGTGCTTTATTTAAAAAGCTGTTATAAACTGTGCAAAGTGTTATCTGTTGTGCAGCGTAAGTAAGCTTTATGATATAGTGGTCCGATCTTAACAAGAATTTGCGTATATATGAGGATGATAGTAAAACTAATAATGGCCGAGTTTGGTCAAGTTTCTTGAAAAAACAAAATGTTTTATATTCAACAAATTACTTAGTGCTTAGTTAATAGGATATTGCATTTATATGAAGAGCATGGCACCATTAATAAACGCCAAGCTTCGTCAAGATATCTTGAAAAACAAAGTGTTTTTTATACAACTTAATTTTCTAGCGATAGTTCCTATGGCAGCTATATGATATAGTGGTCCGATGTTAATAGGAATTTGCGTATATATGAGGAGTATAGTAAAACTAATAAATGCCACGTTTGGTCCAGTTATCTTGAAAAACAAAATGTTCTTTCATACAACTTAATTTTCGACCGATCGTTCCTATGGCAGCTATATGCTGTAGGGGTCCGATTTTAATAGGAATCTGCGTATATATGAAGTATAGTATACCCAATAAATGCTGAGTTTGGTCAAGTTATCTTGAAAAATAAAATGTTTTTTCATACAACAACTTAATTTTCTACCGATAGTTCCTATGGAAGCTATATGATATAATGGTCCGATCTTAATAGGATTTTTCATACTACAACTTAATTTTCGACCATTCGTTCCTATGATAGCTTTATGATATAGTACTCCGATCATAATTGGATTAATTAATATACATATATGAGGAAATGAATGCCGAGTTAGGTCGTTATTTTTAGAAATAACATATGTTTCATATAACTTAATATTTGACCGTTCTTTCCAATGGGAGTATAGTTAAACTAATATATGGTGAAATGGGTCAAGATATCTTGAAAAACAAAATGGTTTTTCATACAACTTAATTTTTAACCGATCGTTGCTATGGTAGCTATATTCTATAGTGGTCCGATCTTAATAGGATTTGGCATATATATGAGAAGTATGGTAAAACTAATAAATGCCGAATTTGGTCAAGATATCTTTAAAAATAAAATGTTTTTAATACAACTTTATTTAAGGCCGATCATTTCTATGGCAGTTATATGATACAGTCGAACGATTAATTGGATTTTGCATCTTGATATCTTGAAAAACAAAGTGTTTTTAATACAACTTAATTTTTGACCAATCGTTCCTATGGCAGACTTTTTAATATAGTGTTCCGATCTTAATTGGAGTTTGCATATATATGAGGAGTGAAGTTAAACTAATGAAAGCCTAGTTAGGTCAAGTTATCTTTAAAATTAAAGATAAATTTAAAATTAAAATATCTTAAAAACCAAATGTTTATTCATAAAACAAGTTAATTTTCGACCGATCGTTCCAATTATAGCTATATGATATACTGTTCCTATCTTAATTGGATTTTGCATATATATGAGCAGTATTCGGTATTCTGATAGGGGTGATAAGTTTTATTTCAGTAAACATAAACAAACATTGCAATTGGCATGATCAGCTGATCGCAATCAAATTTAATGGGCAGCACTGCACCATAACATTTATGCAATAACATATGATCAGCGTAGGTTAATAACATAACCGAGTGACCATGACCAATGTTAATGTCGCCGTTGCGAAATATCGTTTCTTCGGTGAATGCTTAATTGCCTCTTTTAGTTTTGGCGTGGCGTCATTCTTTTCCATTTTAATCGCCTATTGTCGGTTTAGATTGCTTTAAAAATTATCAAATTCAATTTTTCACGTGGGCGTAGTAAACCCACGTGTATGTGCACTCAAACTCGGAGAAAAAAAAGGAAGGAAAAAAAGTCCAAAGTCTCAAAAAAAAAAGGGGTAATATAGACATCATGCGCTCCAGTCTGTTCCGGCTAGACCAACCAGAAATTATCGCCCCTTATTACTATCTACGTGCACAACTGATTACGCTATGCACAATTCTTTTCGCGTGCTATGTAAAAATTATAATAGTTTACATCACGTTTTCTCTACCGAACTGTCTCTACCCCTAATAAAATCGTTGCTTTCAGGATACCTTCGGGAAGTCGCTGACCATTCCCAGCTATGAGCAGGGGCATAGCTAGCCGGACAGGCTGAAAAATTTTCCCCACCGTGTCGGCGATTTCCCATTACTTTTCTCTTTGTCCTATCCACTTAACACTCTTTATCTAACTTACATTGCTTTACTTTATTAACAATTTTCTTACTTTCTTTTTTCCTATTTATTGTATTTTCTTTATTAATATAGCAAATTAAGATTATTTTTAATTTCACTTGAGATCACTTTTTTCCTACTTACAACCTTCTGCTTAGATGTAGGCTCTAATAGCGTCACTGACAAAATTAGCTGTGAAAAGGGGCACAGCTGGCCGGACTGGCAAATAAAACACCTCCATCGGTCGGTGATGCTATTTAGAAAATTGTATCCTTTAACTAGGCTTTTAGCATATAATTATATTATACAATTTTGAATAATGAGGAAGACACTCGTTTTGTCGACCATTAATAAATAAAAAAAATAAATAAAAATAAATAAATAAATAGAGAGCTTGGCTATAACCTTTCACCGAAACAAAGAACATTTTCAGAATTCGGACACTGACATATCTTCACTAAGGGATCGTTGCTGGAGTCGTGGGGCGCTCTTCCTGTGTGTGGAAGTCGTAGGAAGGTGCAGGCTAAAGCGCGGAGCTGCGTTATTGCGTTCCAAAAATAAAAATTACGAATAACGCGGAGTCCCTATCGGAGCCAAAGCCAAGACCTAAAGCACCAAAAAAGCGACAATCTACACTGGTAGCAGGGAGCGAATTTCCTAAGGGTTAAAAAAGAATTCAGCACCGTCTCAGTTTCTGCAGATAAGCTTTGAGCCTCGCTAACGAATAGTTCCTGCGACCCATCGATTCCCGGACATTCTTGAGCGCAGATCTGGTGGACAGCTAACCAGTGCGCACCCTCACTCGGATTTACAACATCTGAAATAATTGTTAAACGGCATACTGGCCATAGGTCAAAGCGAAGGGCATAAATACACATGAAATTTAAATTGCTATTCTTTCCGTTTTATATCGCCGACATTATCTTTCGATCCTTATATCAGGCCTGCTGACATCGTTGGATCATACTAAACTAGCGAGTACTGTGTGAAAGAAAAAAAGGTAATAAGCCAACATATCGAATTGTACGTATTGTTTGAATCGCGGTTATAGTCAGCGTGTGTACTCCTAATTAGCCTTCGCAATTACAGATTTTTTGTGGATCATTTAGATCGCCAGTGATTTAACTTCATATTAGTTTCGAAGTGTAATCTCATTCATGTGTGTTTTTGCACAGATTGAGTTTAGTTTTATAAAAAAGGGTAGTTGCAATGACAATCGCAAATGCAGCTACAGGTGGGTTGGGTGAAGACCGGGGGTACCCAACATCTTAGCTCCTTGGCTCTATATGATATATTCTGCTTGCTTCCGTCATACCTTAACTCTGTCTACTTATTTTCTTTATTATATGTGACGCGTCAAGTGTGTAAGGGAGCAAAAGAACCCACGCCCCTTCCCTGCGCACGGTCGGAACCCGTAGACGGAGTACTCTCCCAATGTACAGCACGACTGTTTGGCGAGACGTGCCCAGCGTAGCCGTCGTTTCGTTACATGATAAATTAATAAGAAAAATGGCGGCCACTGTGGGGCCCGAGCTTCTGCTTTTCCGCTTCTCACTCCCGAGATCCGGATTGGCCCACAAGAACATAGAAGAGAGCCGATAGCATTGTTTGTAAAATGATTTATCACGAGCCAATGTGGACGATCCTACGTTAAATCCATGCTAGCTTTCACCCTTCTTCCCATCCTTGTCACAATATACCATCCAAATAATTTTAGTTTCCGTGCCGACATTTATTTTCACTAGGAACTGTTGGTATTCTGATGCTGGAGCCAGACCAAGCCGATTTATTTAGTGGATCAGTTATACTGTTCCACTAGAAATTGTATTATGTTTTCGGCACTTTTGATTCTTTTAGGACTTTTAGATCTGATTTTGAGTCGGTTCTATACCAAGTGATAGAAGGTTGGTAGGTTTGTTCTAGCTGAATTGAGAATTGTTCTGGTTAGGTTATTTCGACTCGGTACTCTTTAACTTAGTTCAGACAACTCAACACTGATTTGGTAAAATAGTTTGTTTGCTTGTCGCAAGGAGGTATATCATCGAGATTTAGATTATGCGATGTATTTACTTAAGGATAAACCCCATGTTATAACATTGTTATATTAATATCGAAGTGTCTTAAACCTTTTCTTTCTGCCGTAAAACCGTTTCCGATTATCGTAATTATCGCTCATTAGCGCTTTTCGTATATATCTCAAAATTACAATCCTACGGGATCAATTTCTATTTAACTCTGACCAATTATAATCGATTTATTGATGCTGGCTGTCGTACGTAGTCAGGAAAAACTCTCAGCGAAGCAACAGCAGTGTGTACTATTTGCAATGAATCATCGATTGGTGATGCAGACATTGTAGAAACTCCATGTGCTCATAAATTTCATCGAAATTGCCTAAATCAATTGTTAAGAAGCAATGAGACATTTCCCACCTGCAAACGAGTTTGTAGTCGAGAATTATTCGAAGATAGCAGTGACTTGAATGCAGTAGCTTCACAAAGACCTACTAACGCGGGGCGTTCCTAGGTCCCGAACTATTACCCGAAGTTATGCTCGCAATGCTTGCTCTCGGGTGCAAGCGGGATCGCGAAACACCCAACCTTTTAGGGAATCGCTTGGTTTGTCAGAGCTGCGTGTGCAGTTGCTTATCAGTAAGACACTGGAAGCACATAAGACGAAAATGGCGTCCTATTTGTCCGAAGAATTAAATGCCGCAGTTAGAAATTTAAACTTGTCAAGAGCCACGTGAGAAGCCCCAATTAGCCCCAAATGATTTTCCACGTGATGCACCGCGATCGAACAACGCTTCGAGATTACCGAATGTTAGTGTTTAGTCTAATGCTAGACGTGAATACGCACTCGATAGGCCCGACAAAATGTCGAGTGTCATATCCAATTGGCAAGTCAGATTTTCAGGCGTGGTTAGTGATATCCCAGTTGATGACTTTATATATCGCTTGACTTCACAATGCTTAAATGACAATTTTAGGTTGTTATATCAGTTTGCTGTTTACCCGACCAACTTTGACATTTTTTTGGAGATATCACCGTACGACTGACCAAACAGGATGGTTGAATTTGTGCACATGCTTGCGAGAAAGCTATAAAGACCACAGATGAGATGAAGACATAAGAGACATGGTTAGAAGACGCAAACAAGGATGGTCCGAAAGCTTTGATGAATTTTTAGATACGATTCTTGCCTTGTCAGATGCGTTACGGGAACCAATATCAATGTCAAGCGCAACCTAAAACCAGAATTAAGACATAAACTACTTCATGTAAATACTCCGAGTCTTGCGACATTACGCAAAGAATATCACAAGAATGAAGCGTTCTATTCGAATTATCTATCCAATTTCTCGACAAATTAAACCAAACGGAGTCCTCAACGAGGTAGTCTATGAAAATACAACAAAGACGGAATTTACGCAGAATCTGGTAGAAACTGGGGACTTAAATGCTATACATTCTCTGGAAAAATTGATTTGCTGGAGCTGCGAGGAAAAGGAACACAGATATCAAGAATGCTTAAAAGCTCATCGTGTATTTCGTTACGGCTGTGGTGCCGTTGAAACTTACAAACCCACTTGTACCCCGGTTTCGGAAAACTCTCCGGAAGACCTTCGTTGTCTCTTAAACGCGAATGTCCGTCGTCAATAGCCTCGTATCCAGACTTTAATATTGATACCTTAACACCTGATTCTACCTTCACACCAGACTTATCAACACCATATCAGACAAAACTTAAGCCTTACCACGTCGGTTTACACGAAAATTTAGAC
Organism: Drosophila virilis; assembly: GCF_030788295.1. Taxonomy (NCBI): domain Eukaryota; kingdom Metazoa; phylum Arthropoda; class Insecta; order Diptera; family Drosophilidae; genus Drosophila; species Drosophila virilis. The sequence continues at coordinate 44,619 of NW_027212902.1, read as the reverse complement.
CGAAGAGCAACTATTTTCGCTTCAGAACCCAATTTTTGAATTAAAGCCTCGTTCGTCAGAAAGACTAAGAAACCTATGGACGCAGCGACGCTCGCTAAATAAGCGTCGTATTTCAGCAATTGATCATCGATCAATCGATGTACGGCCGTTCACGAATTTGGAAATATTCAATCAGCATTACTTAGCCTTGTTAGATAGTAGGGCCACGAAAATCGTGATTGCCGGAAGCATCGCGAATGAAATTCTCGATACGAAAATTGATTTTAACAAAATAAAATGCGATGTGAGAACCTCAGACGGACAAAAACCACATGTTGTAGGATCCATTTCAATTCCAATCGTTTATAACTCCATTGCAAATAATTTCGAATTCTTAATTGTCCCGTCTATCAAAGAAATCTTTCTCTGTGAAATAGATTTCTGGAGAGCATTTGACATTTCACAACGTCATTCGAATACATTGAATTCAGTGGAGTTCGAAGATGTTGATTCGAATCAGTTGTCGTTAACACTAGCCCAAAAGAAACGCTTACAATCAGTAATCACTTCTTTTTCTTCGTTTGAAAGTGATGGTCTAGGAAAGACTACTCTTGTAGAAAATATCATCGCTACTGGGGATGCCAAGCCCATAAAACAGAGGTTTTATCCGTTATCACCAGCAAGGGAAAAATTGTTGTGCGATGAAGTAGATAGGATGATCAAACTTGGAGTCATTGAAGAAGTACCATATTCCGCATGGTCATCTCCCGCAATATTGATTGTTAAGCCTGGAAAAATCCGATTTTGTTTAGACTGCCGCAAGGTAAATGAAGTGACCAGCAAGGATGCTTATCCGATACCAAATTTAGATGGCTTTATATGTGTACTTCCTCCTGTACATTGTGTGTCGAAAATCGATTTAAAAGATGCCTTTTGGCAAATCTGCTTGGATGAAACATCGCGAGCGAAAACCACATTCACTATCCCGAACAGACCGTTATAGCAATTTAAGAGAATGCCATTCGGATTGTGCAATGCAGCGCAGACCATGAGTCGATTGAGGGATCAAGTAATTCCTTACGACATGAGAGGTCATGTTATGGTTTATTCGAATTATTTACTTTTATTATCACAAAGTTTTGATGAACATTTAATTCATTTGGCTAAAATCGCCGCACGATTGCGTAGGGCAGGTTTGACCAATAATACCCGTAAAAGTAATTTTTGTTTAACAAAGTCGAATATCTTGGTTACATCGTAGGTGAAGGCACCTTGCAGCTTAATCCGGCTAAAGTTCAGGCAGTTGCAGATTTTTCAGTGCCGTCAACAAAAAGACAGTTCAGACGATTCCTAGGAATGACCGGTTGGTATCAACGGTTTATCCCTCAGTATTCGTCGATTATCTTTCTCCTCACAGAATTGTTAAAGGGCACGCCATTTGCTTGGAATGAGAATTGTTCTGGGTTGGGTTATTTCGACTCGTCCCTCATCAACTTAGTTCAGACAACTCAACACTGATTTGGTAAAATAGTTTGTTTGCTTGTCGCAAGGAGGTATATCATCGAGATTTAGATTATGCGATGTATTTACCTAAGGATAAACCCCATGTTATAACATTGTTATATTAATATCGAAGTGTCTTAAACCTTTTCTTTCTGCCGTAAAACCGTTTCCGATTATCGTAATTATCGCTCATTAGCGCTTTTCATATATATCTCAAAATTACAATCCTACGGGATCAATTTCTATTTAACTCTGACCAATTATAATCGATTTATTGATGCTGGATGTCGTTCGTAGTCAGGAAAAACTCTCAGCGAAGCAACAGCAGTGTGTACTATTTGCAATGAATCATCGATTGGTGATGCAGACATTGTAGAAACTCCATGTGCTCATAAATTTCATCGAAATTGCCTAAATCAATTGTTAAGAAGCAATGAGACATTTCCCACTTGCAAACGAGATTGTAGTCGAGAATTATTCGAAGATAGCAGTGACTTGAATGCAGTAGCTTCACAAAGACCTACTAACGCGGGGGCGTTCCTAGGTCCCGAACTATTACCCGAAGTTATGCTCGCAATGCTTGCTCTCGGGTGCAAGCGGGATCGCGAAACACCCAACCTTTTAGGGAATCGCTTGGTTTGTCAGAGCTGCGTGTGCAGTTGCTTATCAGTAAGACACTGGAAGCACATAAGACGAAAATGGCGTCCTATTTGTCCGAAGAATTAAATGATTTTCCACGCGATCGAACAACGCTTCGAGATTACCGAATGCTACTGTTCAGTCTGATGCGAGTCGTGAATACGCAGTCGATAGGCCCGACAAAATATCGAGTGTCATATCCAATTGGGAAGTCAGATGGTATTTATGTGAAGATCGAAACAGAGATTAGAATCCAAAATAACGCCTAGATCCATAACTGTTAGTATACGTTGCAAAGGGATATTGTCGATTGTATAATTGACAAGATAAGGTGTAGTACGATTAAATATCATAAACATACACTTTGAACAATTTAGATGCAATTGATTGGCCGAATACCAAAGTCCCATAGCGTTCAAATCGTCTTGTAGACGAGAATGATGTATGGGATTATTGTTTGGCATCGTCCGCATACATGAGTACACGGGCTTGTGATATAACAGAGGGGAGATCATTTATAAAAAGAGTAAAGAGTAAAGAGTAAAGGTCCAAGATGACTACCTTGAGGAACACCAGAAGTAACGTGAACCCGTTTATAGGTAGTCAGCGCCTGCATTACTCTTTGGGTCCTACCTTTTAAATAAGAATTAATCCAAAGCAAAAGAGACGGAGGGAAATCTATTCGGACAAGTTTAAAAAGTAACATGTCATGGTGCACAGAGTCAAACGCTCTACTGAAGTCAGTGTAAATGACTTCAGTTTGCAGTTTCGGAAGGAAAGCATCATTTACCAAGGATGTCAACTCAAGCATATTGGTCGTAGTTGACCGATGCTTATCGTCGAGCGATTTATTTAGTGGATCAGTTATACTGTTTTCGCCACTTTTGATTCATTTAGGACTTTTAGATCTGATTTCGAGTCGGTTCTATACCAAGTGATAGAAGGTTGGAAGGGCATAGCTGAATTGAGAATTGTTCTGGGTTGGGTTATTTCGACTCGTCCCTCATCAACTTAGTTCAGACAACTCAACACTCATTTGGTAAAATAGTTTGTTTGCTTGTCGCAAGGAGGTATATCATCGAGATTTAGATTATGCGATGTATTTACCTAAGGATAAGTCCGAGCTGTAATATGTTATAATATTGTTCTATTAATATCGAAGTGCCTTAAACCTTATCTTTCTCCCGTAAAACCGTTTCCGATTATCGTTATTATCGCTCTTTAGCGCTTTTCGTATATATCTTAAGATTAAAATCCTTTCGGGATCAATTTTCATTACCAACTTTGACCAATTATAATCGATTTATTTATGCTGGCTGTCGTTCGTAGTCAGGAACATTTAACTCTCAGCGAAGCACCTGCAGTGTGTACTATTTGCAATGATTCCTCGATTGGTGATGCATACATTGTAGAAACTCCATGTGCTCATTACGGCGTGTGTTGACACTTACAAACCTACTTGTAGAAAGTGTAACCCTATTTCGGAAAACTCTCCGGAACATCTTCGTCGTCTCTTAAACGCGAATGTCCGTCGTCAATAGCCTTGGATCCAGACTTAAAAAAGATACCCTAACACCTGATTCTACCTTCCCACCGGACTTATCAAAACCGTGTCAGACAAAACTTAAACCCTACCACGTCTGTTTAAACGAATATTTAGACCGTGGAGCAACTATTTTCGCTTCAGAACCCAAAGTTGAATTTAAGCCTCGTTCGTCAGAAAGACTAAGAAACCTATGGACTCAGCGACGCTCGCTAAATAAGCATCGTATTTCAGAAATTAATCATCGATCAAACGATGTGCGGCCGTTCACGAATTTGGAAATATTCAATCAGCGTTACTTAGCCTTGTTAGATAGTGGGGCCACGAAAAGCGTGATTCGAGGGATCTTAGCGAATAAAATTCTCGATACGAAAAGTGACTTTAACAAAATAAAATGCGATGTGAGAACCTCAGACGGACAAAAACCACATGTAGTAGGATCCATTTCAATTCCAATCGTTTATAACTCCATTGCAATTAATTTCGAATTCTTAATTGTCCCGTTTATCAAGGAAAACGTTCTCTGTGCAATAGATTTCTGGAGAGCATTAGGCATTTCAGGACATCATTTGAAAACATTGAATTCAGTGGATTTTGAAGAAGTGGAGTCGAATCAGTTGTCGTTAACACTAGCCTAAAAGAAACGCTTACAATTTAAGCGGATGCTATTCGGATTGTGCAATGCACCGCAGACCATTAGCCGATTGATGAATCAAGTAATTCCTTACGACATGAAAGGTCATGTTATGGTTTATTTGGATGATTTACTTGTATTATCGCAAAGTTTTGATAAATATTTAATTCATTTGGCTGAGATCGCAACACGATTGCGTAGGGCAGGTTTGACCATTAATATCCGTAAAAGAAATTTTTGTCTAACAAAAGTCGAATATCTTGGTTACATCGTAGGTGAAGGCACCTTGCAGCCTAATCCGGCTAAAGTTCAAGCAGTTACAGATTTTCCAGTGCCGTCAACAAAAAGACAGCTGAGACGATTCCTAGGAGTGGCCGGTTGGTATCAACGGTTTATCCCTCAGTATTTGTCGACTATCTTTCACCTCACAGAATTGTTAAAGGGATCGTCATTTGTTTGGAATGATAATGCTCAAATTTCGTTTGAAGAAATCAAAAGAAAATTAACCTCTGCACCGTTCTTGATAAACGCAAACTATAAAAGCCGTTTATAGTCCAATGCGACGCATCCATGCATGGTGTAGGCGGTCTGTTAGCCCAATGTGATGTCAGGAATCGAGCGGCCCATCGCATACATGTCGAAAAAACTAAAGAAAGCACAGCTAAATTATTCCGTTATGGAACTCGAATGAAAATAAAGAAGAAAATTTCGCATGTACATCGAAGGACACGATTTTAAAATCGTGACTGATCATGCAAGTTTACGTTGGATAATGAATCAAGAAGATCTAAGTGGTAGACTAGCTAAATGGCCATTAAAGTTGCAAGGATATAACTTTTCTATCGAACACCGCAAGGGTAGTGAGAATGTTGTCACAGACACGCTTTCCCGTGCCTTTGAGCCTGCAGACGATGTAGCTGCGTTGGACCTAGAAGTATACCCTGAAATCGATTTGTCTTCAGAGGCATTTTGATCCAACGAATACTGCCGGCTAAAAGATAATATTATTTGTTACAACTTGCCAGATTTTCGAGTTGTAGATGATTATATATATATTTTCGAAATTAATTCTCAGTAGCTTAGATGAGATTATGAAGGGTTGAATATTATTTGTGCCATCTGAATTACTCTTAAATGTTATGAAAGCAGCGAAAAATAAGCCAACATCCGCGCATTGTGGGATGGCCAAATGTTTGGAATGTATTCGCAGACATTTGTACTCGCCGAACATGGTGGTTGACGTACGCGAGTACATACACCACTGCGAGTTCTGTCAAACGTCGAAAGTCGTTAATCGATGCCTCAAGCCAACCATGGGGTGCCAAGTGGTCAGCGAAAGGTCTTTCCAAAGGTTATATGTCGACTTTGTTGGTCCGTACCCACCATCAAAGAAACGAAACATTGGTATATTCGTTATTCTGGATCACTACTCAAAGTTCACATTTCTCAAGCCCATAAAAAGGCTCAATGCCAGAGTAGTGGTAAATATACTGCAAGAAGATATTTTCGACTGTTTTGCCATTTGCCATTGGCATGATTATCTGATCGCAATCAACTTCAATGGGCAGCACTGCACCATAACATTTATACAATTACATATGATCAGCGTAGGTTAATAACATAACCGAGTGACCATGACCTTCGCCGTTGCGAATGAAAATATCGTGTCTCGGGTAAATGCTTAATTGCCTCTTTTAGTTTTGGCGTGGCGTCATTCTTTTCCGGTTTAAAAATTATAAAATACAATTTTTCACGTGGGCGTAGTAAACCCACGTGTATGGGCACTCAAGCTCAGAGAAAAAAAAGGAAGGAAAAAAGGTCCAAAGTCCCCGAAAAAAAGGGGTAATATAGACATCATGCGCTCCCGAGAGCTTGGCTATAACCATTCACCGGAACAAAGAACATTTTCAGAATTCGTACACTGACATATCTTCACTAAGGGATCGTTACTGGAGTCGTGGGGCGCTTTTCCTGTGTGTGGAAGTCGTAGGAAGGTGCAGGCTAAAGCGCGGAGCTGCGTTATTGCGTTCCAAAAATAAAAATTACGAATAACGCGGAGTCCTTATCGGAGCCAAAGCCAAGACCTAAAGCACCAAAAAAGCGACAATCTACACTGGTAGCAGGGAGCGAATTTCCTAAGGGTTAAAAAAGAATTCAGCACCGTCTGTTTCTGCAGATAAGCTTTGAGCCTCGCTAACCAATAGTTCCTGCTGCACGCACAGACAGACCACCGTGACCACGTGTTCGACCCATCGATTCCCGGACATTCTTGAGCGCATCTGGTGGATAGCTAATCAGTGCGCACCCTCACTCGGATTTACAACATCTGATATAATTGTTAAACGGCATAATAGCCGTAGGTATAAGCGAAGGGCATAAGTGCACATGAAATTTAAATTGCAATTCTTTCCGTTTTATATCGCTGACATTGCCTTTCTATCCTGATTTAGCATGTATATGTCGCTGACTACTATATTTCTCCGTTACACAGTTCAATTAAGAGTCCACAGCACGTCATCGTCGTCAACAGGCCTGCTGACATCGTTGGATCATACTAAAGTAGTGAGTACTGTGTAAAAGAACAAAAGGTAATAACCCAACATATCGAATTGTACGTATTGTTTGAATCGCGGTTATAGTCAGCGTGTGTACTCCTAATCAGCCTTCGTAATTACAGAATTTTTGTGGATCATTTATATCAGCAGTCATTTAACTTCATACTAGTTTCGATGAGTAATCTTATTTATGTGTGTTTGCCCAGATTGAGTTTAGTTTTATAGTTGTTGGTTGGTCAAGATATCTTAAAGAACAAAATGTTTTATCATAGAACTATGGCACCAAAATGATTTAGTGGTCCGATCTTAAAAGAAAGATGTATATATATGTGGAGTATAGATAACTAAAAAATGCTTAGTTTGGTCAAGATATATTGAAAATCAAAATGTTTTTTCATTATACATTTAATTTATCGACCGATTGACCCTATGGCAGCTATATGATATAGTGGTCCGATCCCAATAGATTATGCATATATATGAGGAGTATAGCAAAACTAATAAATGCCGAGTTTGGTCAAGGTATCTTGAAAAACAAAATGTTTTTAAAACAACTTAATTTTCGACTGATGGTTCCTATGGCAGCTAAATTATATAGGGCTCCGATCTTAATAGGATTTTGCATTTAAATGAAGAGCATGGTAAAACTAAATGACGAGTTTGGTCAAGATATCTTGAAAAACAAAATGTTTCAACTTAATTTTCGACCGATCGTTCCTATGGCAGCTAAATGATTTAGTGGTCCGATCTTAAAATAAAGATGTATATAACTAAGTTTGAGCTGCGTCAGCAATTATGCGTGGGATAGTGCTCTGATGGGAACATTGACAGTGGCGTGATATTTAGCGTGAATTGTTTATGTCTACCAAAGGGGGACAGTTTGATCTTGACCAATGTCGATGTTATCACCAAGCTCTTTGTTTACAATATTAGAAATGTTTATACTTGTGCTTATGCTTATGTACTAAGTTATGTTAAAGGGTGGGTGCGACTATGGATATGTCACTCCCCCTACCATTAGAAAAGTGCCTGTCCTCAGGTGTTTAAGTTTGGATATAGTGTAATATTTTCTTCTTTTACAATTGGTGTATCTCTTATTATTGTAGGTGTTTCTTCTACTTTGGGTTTTTTTTTTATATTTTATAATTGATTTCTTAGGTATGCTTTTGAACTTATATGTCAAATACACTGTTAAACTTATTAAAATGATTAGAAATATGGTTATTGTAATTATCTGGAATACATTGTTAAATTTTGTATGTTCATTTATAATTTGTTTCGTTTGTACAAACGAAAGTGGTTCTAATTTTATAACATCATTGCTTACGTAAATGCTTTGAGTATAATCTAACATATTGTTTGAAATTGAAATTTCATTAATTTGCAGTGAACAATTAAAGATTTTTATTATAGTGTTTCCTTCTATTGTTATTTCGTTATTTATACAATTATGATTTAATATAGTTTTTGGTAAATTCCGAGTTAAAATTATATTTGGTTCTACGTAGTTTATTTGAAAATTTTGCAAAATTTTAGTATAACTACATTCTGATGTTATTTGGTTTAAAATTCCTGACAAACATTCAATATTAATTAATTTTTTTGTTTCTTTGCTATAAACTTTTTTGTCTTGGGTAAAATATTTAGCATGAGCTATTTCTGTCAAAATGTTATTATTATCATCCGGGTATGGAATTATTTCGAATACCGGGCTTTTTATTATTTCTCGAGGAATATGGGATATTATCAGTATTTCGTTTGTATCTGATTTAAACCAAGTGGAAGTTTTTGTATTCAACAATTTCTCAGAATTAACATTAAACAAATAGTCATGTTTTAGTAATTTTGGGTTAAAAATGCCTAATCTTGTGAGCTGCATTCCCATCTCAATGTCTTCTATATATTCTGTAAAGTGTTGAAAGTTAAATATAAGGATATTTAATTTCTTTCCTTTTTGTTTCTCTTGATCTAGTTCGTTCATGATTTCTATTCCTTTGTTTATAGCTTCTACTATGTAATTTAATTCGTTAACCTGAACGCTGTTTTCTGCTAAGTTGCTTATTTTTTGTTCAATTTATGTTTTGTCTTCTTGATCTAATGTTCAAATAAGTATTTATATACTGTTCTTACTATCTTAACTAAACCTCTTTTGATGCGTTCGGCTATCTTTAAGCCGTTTATTTCTCTGTTTAATTGTTCTACTAGGTATTCGATTTGTATAAGGTTATTGAATTCTTTACTTTGTTCAATTAAATTGTTAAAAGTTTCTTCGGTTTTTGTTATATTAACCGTTAAACAGTGGAATTCATAATCTGTCGGAATGTCTCTGGTTCCTGTTTTAAATATGATATAGCCGTTATGGGCTTTGATAGGATTAATTTCAATACTTTATGGTTTACAGTTATTGATAGTAATATTATAATAATTAGTTTAAGCTGGTGCTTGTATGTTTTGATCGCTGTCTGTTGTTGACCTGTAATTGTTATATTTGCTTTGATTAGTCTACTATTTCTTTTTGAATTTGATTTTGTAATGGGTTATTTTCCTGCCTCTGTTTGTTTCATCAAAATGTTTGTCGTCGATTTGTCTTAGTTCTCCTGTTTTCTTGAACGGGGATGTCGTCTTTGATTTAACTAATGGTGATTGTTTGTATCTAGTGTCAATTTCATAATTTGTTCGTTTTTTGTTGAGGTTATTTATAAGTTTTTCTTTATTAGCTTGAGTGTCATACTCTGGTGTACCTGCGTATATGAATATGTCCGCTGGTGTTCGGTTAGTCGTTTTGTGCTTTGTTTTATGATTGTACGTGTAGAGTATAGTTTCAAATTTTGTAAGTTTATTTTCCACATCTGAGTCGCTTTTAATGATTCTTAGTTTTTCGTTAACTGTCTTATGAAATGTTTCTACATCGGATATACCATTTTTACTAGTGGTTATATTAATATTTACTGCTTCTGGTTTTAGCCATAATTGTAAAGCTGTGCACATAAAAGCTGAGTCTTTGTCTGCTTTTATTTCGATGGGTTTACCCATTTGGTTGAAGACTTGTAATATAGCTCGTTTGGTTTCTAACCAGTCTCTATTTTTTATTTCTATTAATGATGCAAATTTTGAATAGATATCAATGCAAGATAAAAATTGTTTATCTCCTATTATGTAAAAATCCATTACATATTTTTCTAAGATATTAGCGATATCCGGAGCTATTTCGAAAGTTAATTTTGCATCTCTGTGTTCTGTTTTGGGCGATGTTGCAAATCTCACATTCATTTATTAGATTTTGAATTAAATTTTGATAATCTGGGATATAGTGGGTTTCTTTGAACCAATTGATAGTTTTTTCAATTCCTGGATGTAATAATTCTTTGTGCTTTTTTATACCCTTGCAGAGGGTATTAGAATTTTGTCGTAAAATGTGTAACGCATAGAAGGAGACATCTCCGAACCCATAAAGTATATATATTCTTAATCAGCATCAACAGCCGAGTCGATATAGCCATGTCCGTCTGTCCGTCTGTGTGTTTCTATGCGAACTAGTCCCTCAGTTTTAAAGCTATCTTAATGAAACTTTGCAGAACTCCCTCTTTCTGTTGCACGCAGCACATATGTGAAAACCAGCTGGATCGGACCACTATATCCACCACTAAAATAAAGTCGTATGAAAAAACATTTTGATTATCAAGATATCTTGACCAAACTCGGCACTTATTAGTTTTACTTTACTCCTCACATATATGCAAAATCCTATTAAGATCGGACCACTATATCATATAGTTGCCATAGGATCAATCAGTCGAAAATTAAGTTGTTTTAAAAACACCCCATCACGAACTTGGCATTTATTAGTTGTATTATTCTCCTCAGATATAGGCAAAGTCCTATTAAGATGGGTCCACTATAACATATAGCTGCCCTCGGAACGATCGGTCGAAAATTAATTTGTTGAATGAAAAGACATTTTGTTTGCAAGATATCTTGTCCAAACTTGGCATTTATTAGTTGTACTATACTTCTCATATAAATGCGTTATCCTATTAAGATCGGACCACTATATCATATAGTAGCTCCCATAGGAACGACCGGCGACAACTAAGTTTTTGTATGAAAAAACATTTTGTTTTTCAAGATATCTTGACCAATATATATGCAAAATCCTATTAAGATCGGACCACTATATCATATAGCTGCCATAGAATCGATCGGTCGAAAATTAAGTCGTATGAAAAAACATTTTGATTATCAAGTTATCTTGACCAAACTCGGCATTTACTATTTTCCCGGTACTTTTTAGATAGGGGCAAAGCACTATGAGCATTATAAAAAGGTTGGGTCTGCAAGGGTATTAGATCTTTGGCGTGCCGAAGATAGCCCTTCTTTCTCGTTAATATTAGTTCTTTGAATTCTGCGAATGTTTGAAGGTCTATTAATTTTTTACTAGTTTTCATTGTCTTTGTTAAGTTATTCGGGCTTATTATTTGTAAGTAGGCTTCTTGAAAAATTGGAAAATCTGATTTGTTGTGGAAGTATAGCACACTTTTCTTTGTGCATAAGTATTCTTTTATGAATTCTTTGGCATGCACGTTAGTCATGTCTTTGTACGTAATTTTTATGTTGGTTTTGTGAAAGTAATTCGTAACTTATGTTTCGTTCTCGGTTCCTTTTTCAAATTCTATTTGTCGATTATAAAAATTATTTATTTATTTATTTATTTATCAATGATCGACAAAACGAGTTTCTTCCTCATTATTCAAAAGATTGTACAATAGAATTATATGCTAAAAGCCTAGTTAAAGGATACAGTTTTCTAAATAGCATCACCGACCGATGGAGGTGTTTTATTTGCCAGTCCGGCCAGCTCAAGTAAAATTAAATATAATCCTAATTTGCTATATTAATATAGAAAATACAATAAATAGGAAAAAAGAAAGTAAGAAGATTGTTAATAAAGTAAAGCAGTTTAAGTTAGATAAAGAGTGTTAAGTAGATAGGACAAAGAGAAGAGTAATGGGAAATCACCGACCCGGTGGGGGAAAATTTTTCAGCCTGTCCGGCAAGCTATGCCCTTGCTCATAGCTGGGAATGGTCAGCGACTTCCCGAAGGTATCCTGAAAGACAGTTCGGTAGAGAAAACGTGATGCAAACTATTATAATTTTTACATAGCATGCGAAAAGAATTGTGCATAGCGTAATCTGTTGTGCACGTAGATAGTAATAAGGGGCGATAATTTCTGGTTGGTCTAGCCGGAACAAAGAATTGAAGACGCCGTAGCAGAAAAGGAGAATCTATGTCGCCAATAATCAACTTATGTAGAAGGACAACACCGAGAATTGTCCTACGGTTGGTTAACGACGGACGGTTAAGAAGAAGCAGTCTGCTGGAGTAGGACAGCAACCGAAGATTCGGGTCCCAATTTAAGCCTCGTAAGGCAAAAAGCAGAAATTGTTTCTGAACAGATTTAATACGATCCTGGCTATTGTTATACTGTGGAGACCAGATGCAAGAGCAGTATTCAAGGATAGGGCGAACAAGAGAGATGTACAGAAGTTTTGTTATAAAAGGATCGTTAAACTCTTTAGACCATCGTTTAATGAATCCAAGTACACCTTTTGCCTCATTAACAATGGTATCTATGTGAAGATTGAAACAGAGTTTAGAATCAAAAATAACGCCTAGATGCTTAACTGTTAGTATACGTTGCATAGGGATATTGTCGATTGTATAACTGACAAGATAAGGTGTAGTACGATTAAAAGTCATAAACATACACTTTGAACAATTTAGATGCAATTGATTGGCCGAACACCAAAGTTGCATAGCGTTCAAATCGTCTTGTAGACGAGAATGATGTAGGGGGTTAGTGTATGATAGAAAAAGTTTGACATCGTCCGCATACATGAGTACACGGGCATGTGATATAACAGAGGGAAGATCATTTATAAAAAGAGTAAAGAGTAAAGGTCCAAGATGACTACCTTGAGGAACACCAGAAGTAACGTGAACCCGTTTATAGGTAGTCAGCGCCTGCATTACTCTTTGGGTCCTACCTTTTAAATAAGAATTAATCCAAAGCAAAAGAGACGGAGGGAAATCTATTCGGTCAAGTTTAAAAAGTAAAATGTCATGGTGTACAGAGTCAAACGCTCTACTGAAGTCAGTGTAAATGACTTCAGTTTGCAGTTTCGGAAGGAAAGCATCATTTACCAAGGATGTCAACTCAAGCATATTGGTCGTAGTTGACCGATGCTTATCGTCGAGCGATTTATTTAGTGGATCAGTTATACTGTTTCCGCCACTTTTGATTCATTTAGGACTTTTAGATCTGATTTCGAGTCGGTTCTATACCAAGTGATAGAAGGTTGGAAGGGCATAGCTTAATTGAGAATTGTTCTGGGTTGGGTTATTTCGACTCGTCCCTCATCAACTTAGTTCAGACAACTCAACACTGATTTGGTAAAATAGTTTGTTTGCTTGTCGCAAGGAGGTATTTCATCGAGATTTAGATTATACGATGATGAATTTTTAGATGCGATCAATGTCAAGCGCAACCTAAAACCAGAATTAAGACATGAACTACCTTATGTAAATACTCCGACGTTACGCAAAGAATATCACAAGCATAAAGCGTTCTATTCGAATTATCTATCCAATTTCTCGATAAATTAAACCAAAAGGAGTCCTCAACGAGGTAGTCTATGAAAATACAACAAAGACGGATCTTACGCAGAATCTGGTAGAAACTGGGGACTTAAATGCTACACATTCTCTGGAAAAATTGATTTGCTGGAGCTGCGAGGAAAAGGAACACAGATATCAAGAATGCTTAAAAGCTCATCGTGTATTTCGTTACGGCTGTGGTGCCGTTGAAACTTACAAACCCACTTGTAACCCTGTTTCGGAAAACTCTCCGGAAGACCTTCGTTGTCTCTTAAACGCGAATGTCCGTCGTCAATAGCCTCGTATCCAGACTTCAATAATGATACCTTAACACCTGATTCTACCTTCACACCAGACTTATCAAAACTATATCAGACAAAACTTAAATAATTTCTGGTTATTCTAGTCGGAACAGAGAATTAAAGGCGCCCTAGCAGAAAAGGAGAATCTATGTCGCCAATAAGGTTCGTTAACGACGGAAGGTTGAGAAGAAGCAGTCTGCTGGAGTAGGATGGCAACCGAAGATTAAGGTCCCAATTTAAACCTCGTAAGGCAAAAAGCAGAAATTGCTTCTGAACAGATTCAATACGATCCTGGCTATCGATATACTGTGGAGACCAGATGCAAGAGCAGTATTTAAGGATAGGGCGAACAAGAGAGATGTACAGAAGTTTTGTTATAAAAGAATCGTTAAGCTCTTTAGACCATCGTTAAATGAATTAAAGTACACCATTTGCCTCACTAACGATGGTATCTATATGAAGATTGAAACAGAGTTTAGAATGAAAAATAACGTCTAGATCCTCAGCTGTTAGTATACGTTGCAAAGGGATATTGTCGATTGCATAACTGACAGATTCAATACGATGCTGGCTATTGTTATACTGTGGAGACCAGATGCAAGAGCAGTATTCAAGGATAGGGCGAACAAGAGGGATGTACAGAAGTTTTGTTATAAAAGGATCGTTTAACTCTTTAAACCATCATTTAATGAATCCAAGTACACCTTTTGCCTCATTAACGATGGTATTTATGTGAAGATCGAAACAGAGTTTAGAATCCAAAATAACGCCTAGATCCATAACTGTTAGTATACGTTGCAAAGGGATATTGTCGATTGTATAATTGACAAGATAAGGTGTAGTACGATTAAATGTCATAAACATACACTTTGAACAATTTAGATGCAATTGATTGGCCGAACACCAAAGTCGCATAGGGTTCAAATCGTCTTGTAGACGGGAATGATGTATGGAATTATTGTTTGGCATCGTCCGCATACATGAGTACACGGGCTTGTGATATACCAGAGGGGAGATCATTTATAAAAAGAGTAAAGAGTAAAGATCCAAGATGACTACCTTGAGGAACACCAGAAGTAACGTGAACCCTTTTAAAGGTAGTCAACCTCAGTATTACTCTTTGGGTCCTATCTTCTAAATAAGAATTAATCCAAAGCAAAATGGACAGAGGGAAACCTATTCGGTCAAGTTTAAAAAGTAAAATGTCATGGTGCACAGAGTCAAACGCCTCACTGAAGTCAGTGTAAATGACATCAGCTTGCATTTTCGAAAGGAAAGCATCATTTACCAAGGAAGTAAACTCAAGCAGATTGGTCGTAGTTTACCGATTCTTTACGAATCCATGTTGAACAGGGGAAACAACTGATTTGCAGAAATGCTGCAAATTCGAAGTGATTATTTTTTCAAATAATTTAGGAATTTAGGAATAGCCCCTGTAATTTTGTATATCAGACTTCCCACCTTTCTTGATATAAGATTCTTTCCAAAGAGATGGAAAGACAGAAGTTTCAAGGGATAGATTAAAAAGCTTTAGCAATGGATAAAAAAGGGAAGAACTACACTCCTTGAGTTGACAACTATTGTCCGGCCCAGGAGAGTAAGAAGATTTTAAAGAGTTTATAGCTAATAGGAGAGAGGAGTGTGAAATAATGGGGGGAGGTATAGAACTAGCGGAAGAAATAGTATAGGGGTAAGAATTAGTATTAGCACAGACTGAAGAGTAAGTTGATTGAAAAAAATTAGCAAAGAGGTTAGCAGAATCAGTGTCATTCCTAGCTTTATCCATCCCAAGAAAAAAAGAAGATGGTAAACTTGAAGATTTACGCTTCAAGTTTACAAAATTATAAAACTGTCTCGGATTTCGGGCGAATTGCCTTTTACAACGAATTAGATAATTCTCATAGCATTGAGAATTAAGAAGAAAGAAGTTCGACTTGGCTATGGAATATTTAGCCAAGTCTGTACACGAACCAGGGTGGTTTTGAAAAAGTAGTCGAAGGAATTGACTTAGGAATACACACATCTAAGTGGGAGTTTAGGGTGATATAAAAAAAATTAATGGGTGTATTCATATCAACTGAGTCATATAAGATAGACCAATCGGTTGAATAAATAAGCTGATTCAGCAAAGAATAATTACCTTTGCGAAAACAATAGCGGGGCTTATTGACTGATGAGCACGAAATGAAAGGATTACAACTGAGCATTGCAATCTCTAAAGTTGGATGATAGACATCCTCAAGAAGAGATAAAGGAGGGGACCTAGACACATTAGAAATAAGGTAGTCGTTAACAAATACAAGGTCAAGTGTTCTATTCAAATGATTAGAAATTGAATTGATTTGAAACAACGAAAGATCAAGCATGCAGTCTATAAAATCGTGCTGTGCTGAGGGCACTAGATAATAATTTTCAGGAGTGAATAATGACCAAGAGATGTTCGGCAAATTAAAATCTCCCAACACCATTAATTGGTCATTATCACGCACGTATGAAGAAACTTCTTTAATACAAGTAATATGATTCATATAAACTTGAATATCAGAAGAAGGTGGGACATAAGAGCATGTTACATAGATATTCCGTGTAGGAAAAGACGCCTTAACTAAGACAATCTCAGCGTCAGTAGGCGTACTAAAGCAGAATAGTTCAGACTGGAGAGTGGCTTTAACGGCAATTAACACCCCACCACCTCGAGTCGGCCGATCGTTTCTAAACAAAATAAAGTTATTCGGTAAAATCTCAAAATCAGATATGGTTGAGTTTAGCCATGTTTCTGAAAATGCTATTATATCCGAATCGAAGGAAGTGCTGCCCATGAAAAGATTTTTAAGCTTTGAAATGAGACCTCTGACATTCTGATAATGAATAAAGATTTGGTCAGAAGATGAAGCTAGTTTTTTGGGGCAGAAATGGTACCCTGTATTGAAGGGACTGGAAGGGTGACAGGCTGGTTACGCTTTTTAGGCTTGAACTCATGAACAATCATGTGTGGTGGCCAAAATTTGGGAACACAAATGATTGGGAACATATCATGTGAAACATTTATTTTGAATGATGATATTTCACGAGGGGTGGAGAAATTAAATTTGGTTATTGACACGCTAGCAGAAGATTTGCTAGCAATATAGGCTGTCAATGACTCAGAAGTGGTGTCCGACGAAAGTCGAGAACCAAAAACTTGCCTACGAGGGGGAACAACCGTTAAAGTAGGCGCTGATGGGGCTGTATGTAATACAGGAGTTGGAGGAGCTATCGGGGCACAATGATTGTTTTTAACAATCTGGGCAAGATTGCGCGCAGGTCTGGCTTTGCGGCCAGGAGCTGACGGGGCTGAGGCAGTGTGATTAATTGGGATGGGATCAGGTCAGGGCTCTACTGGGACTAGTACAGGGGTTGAAGCAGGGGTAATTGGACAGTCGCTTGGAGAAGGCGACAAAGACAACATTGGAGATACCTCCAAGTTGCTAGGAAGGGACAAGAAAGTCGTAGGTGTCTGAACAGACGTAGAGGGCAATTGCAAAAGTTGAGGCTCCAACCGGCGATTGGTTGGGGACTCAAATTTATATTTGCCAAGCAACTCGAAACTCGAGTCAAAATTACTCGAGAGCTGCTTAGCCACATTATTTAATTTTAAGAATTGAACCCTCACAGAATTATACATTCTGGAGAAATCAATTTGCTTGTCGATGCATTCTGGGCACGACCAACGCAAGCCACCGCAGCCCTTATTGGCAATAGCAGCGATCTTGTCGCAATCACGCCCAGTGAGACCTGCACATTTAGCTTGCATCATTTTCTCACACAGCCAGCAATTAACAAATTGCGGCAGTGCAGAATCGTCAGCCTGCTTGAACGTGCACGGTTTCGTACAGCACGACATAATTATTAAATGCGTAAGCAACTTGCGAGAGCCCAGAGCAAAACGATACGAAAACGGTGCACAAGATAGAGCAAGTAAACACTCAAAAAACAATTATTCGTACACAAACAAATTGTTTGGTGCGAAGAGCAATAGAAAAAAAATTTGCGAGAGCGCGATGCACAAGCAGAAAGTATGCAGCGAACACACGCACAAACAAGTGTATGCACAGGGGAGCACTAAGGCAAAAGAATCAAAACAGGCAATAACAACAAACACGGAACTGGCGCCGCGTTTTATAAAATGCAATAATTAACAGACTTACGCTGCACAACAGATAACACTTTGCACAGTTTATAAAAGCTTTTTAAATAAAGCACCAAAAATGCAAAATTTTAAGAGGTCTTTCTGTGATTTGTAAATGGTTACTGTTGTCTTCTTGAGCACTATGTATTGTTGCTCTTGTGCTAATTGTATCTTCGCCTAAGAAGTTTTCGTTTAATTGAATTCTGGACAGAGCATCTGCCACATAATTTTCTTTTCCTGGGACGTATTTAATTTGGAAATCAAACTCATTTAGCTTGATTTTCCATCTTTGTAATTTCATGTTAGGTTCTTTCATGTTATTTAACCAGACGAGTGGTCTGTGATCACTAATGATTTGAAATTGTTGGGTCGGATGTTATGAGTACTTTTAGCTTTTGAAACGCTAGTTCGTAGTCTCTTTCATATATTTTGATTTTTGCTCCCTTTTTTAATTTAAGTGTTAATGGTTTTACTATATTAGCGAAATTTGGTATAAATTTCCTATAGAAACCACATAATCCTAGAAATGATTTAATTTCTTTTGGGGTTTTTGGAATTGGGAATTTGACAATTGCTTGTGTCTTGTTGGGATTCGGTTTTATACGCTCAGTTGTGATGATGTGACCGAGAAATTCAGTTTCTTTTCTCATAAACTCGCATTTATCCAACTGTAGTTTTAAGTTAGCTTCTCTAAGCTTCTTAAATACCTTTTGTAGCGACAAAATGTGTTCCTCCAATGAAGTGGAAAAAATAATAATGTCGTCTAAGTAGACCAGACAATCCTTAAAAATTAAATCTTCTAAGAGATTGTTCATGCAACGTTGGAACGTTGCAGGTGCATTCTTAAGACCATATGGCATGCGAGTATACTCGTAATGGCCATGTTTAGTCGAAAATGCGGTCTTGGGTATTGAAACAGAATCCATTTGGATTTGGTGGAAGCCTTCGGCTAGATCAATGGTTGTGAAATATTGACATTTTCCAAGTTTGTCTAATATTTCATCCATGATCGGAATAGGGTATTTATCATTAATAGTTAATTCATTGAGATTGCGGTAATCTATGACTAACCGGAACTTTTGCTTTCCAGATGCATAGTTTTTCTTTGGAACGATTATTACTGGTGAGCAGTAAGGGGATTTGGATTTACGTATATTTTGTTTTATCATATCGCTTATTTGTTTATTTACTTCCTCATCGTAAATTTGAGGATATTTGTATGGATGCTTGTATATTGGGTCCTCATGTTTTGTTAGAATTTTGTGTTTAATTGTGAAAGTCAAATTGTCACCTTCATGGTACTGGATATCACGAAATTCATGTAAAACTTTTTTAATTTTTTCTTTTTCTTCTGAGCTTAGGTGCTCTAGCCTAAACTCATTGTTTTCTATTAATTCATTATTAATAGCGAAGTTAAATGGTCTGTCCTCTGTTGAGGGTGGATCAAGGTACTCTTGTGCGGTCATGTCCTCTCCGACCTCTTCGTCATTGTATCTAAAACAAAAGTTAAATTCTCCTAAGGTTACGGATCCTTGTGCATAGTCTATTTTTGCTTGACATGCTTTAAGGTATTCTCTCCCAATCAGAACATCATAATGCTCTGAGAAGTCGTGAATATAGAATTTTTGTTTGCTCGGACAAATTTTGCTTGCTCCTCATCGTATACTTTGTTTTAATTCAATAACACCATTTATGGTGTGAACCTTTAATGTTTCGTTGTAAACTGGAAAATTTAAGAGGTTTGTTTTTATTAGATTTATGGTTGAACCTGTGTCAATGACACATTTTAGAAGTTCGTCATTCATAATCAATTTTATGAATGGATTTCTTCTGTTTGTTCCAAGACTTGCTGATGAAAATTTTCGGATGTATCCATTTTCATCTGCCCACTGTTACTATCTCTTTGACGTTTAGTCTGAGGGTTTGGCGCATTCAAACGTGGATGGGACTGATTTTGATAGTTTAAAGGATTTTGGGATCTACCTTGACTTAATTTCTGTTCGAACTCGTGGTGAGCTTTCTGATTGTCTTCGGACTTATTGTGCTGTTTATTTTGTACATGATAACTCTGATTCGTGTTGGAATAACCACTTGAACTGGTGGTTGGGTTAGCATGATAATTTCCCATGTTCTTACGATTGTTATTTTGATTTCCCTGAACATTATTATTTTTAGGTTTTTCAGTAACGCTATTTTCATATAATCCCTCTCTTTGAGCTACTTGCTTTAGTTTTTGTGTCGACGTAATGTCGTATCTGGCTAACATGAAAAGCCTATCTGGTAATTTTTTTGTAATAAAATCTTTGATTGTGTTATTCATAGCATTGGTATAAAGGGTTGTAATTCCAGGTATATTTTCAAATGATAACTTATTTAATATAACAAAAGATTTATTTTCGAGATCCTCGATGAACTTACGGACGTTTCCTTGGTAATTCGTGTTGTATAAGCGTCGAAGGAGTTCTTCAAATGGTGTCTGCACTTTGTATTCTTCAATCAATGCATTTCTCAGCTCCTGCCAAGTGTTGGCTGCTGGCCTTTGTGAAATTCTCTGAGCATCTCCCGTGACTTGTAATTCGATGGCTTCGTATAAGATGCTGTGTTGTCTAACATCTCGGGTTGGATAAAGGTGTAGGATGTAATCTATCTTTTTAATGAAGGCGTTTAGATGATCCGTTGATCCGTCAAAGCTTGGCACCTGTCTATGTTGTGAAAGGGCCTGGTTGAGGTGTTGTTCTGATAATTCCATTGTCATCTTGGTGTAATACACTTTTTTTTCGTTAGATGATTTTCTTTGTTTTTAAATAGTTTTGAGTTTGTAGGTTTGAACTTTATTGTTCTTTGATTTGCACTTTTATTTCTTTGCACTTTCTTTTAGATTATAGTTTGTGATGGATTATTGTTTAAATGTTTTTTTTATGTGTGTGTGTCTTAAAAAGACTCAGTAATAACGTATTGCAGGGGTCAAACGATATGCAAAGCCAGTCGTTATTAACTGTAGTAGCTTTATTGCCCAAAGGGTCAATATTATTAGGCTACTAGTGACCCGAAGGTTCTTGTGCGGATACGTATTCGAGAAAATGTTTATTACGCTCCGACAACACTTTCGGTCGCGTTGTGCGTTAGATCTGGGAATTAATTATCCTTTAGCGATCTTTACTTTTTCCCGACGTATCCTACCGGCTGCGCCAATTAAGTTTTACAGGTTAGGTTACTATAAAAAAATATATTTCAGTTTATTATTTTCACTTAACGGCTACTTTTGTTGAGTACATTAAGATTTGCTTCCCGAATATGAACTGATTTATCTAACTGTTGCGGTCGCTTAGCAAACTTCGCTTTGAGAGAGCTTGAGTCAAAATTGAGTGAAGTTTGAGCTGCGTCAGCAATTATGCGTGGGATAGTGCTCTGATGGGAACATTGACAGTGGCGTAATATTTAGGGTGAATTGTTTATGTCTACCAAAGGGGGACAGTTTGATCTTGACCAATGTCGATGTTATCACCAAGCTCTTTGTTTACAATATTAGAAATGTTTATACTTGTGCTTATGCTTATGTACTAAGTTATGTTAAAGGGTGGGTGCGACTATGGATATGCCACTATATATATGTGGAGTATTACTATACTTTTACTAAACTAATGAATGCTGAGCTTAGTCAAGATATATTGAAAATCAAAATGTTTTTTCATATTATATTTTTATATGTATAACTAATGAACGCCGAGCATGGTCAAGATATCTTGAAAAACAAATGGTTTTTTCTCATTACAACTTAATTATCGACCGATTGATCCTATGACAGCTATATGATATAGTGGTCCGATCCTAACAGATTTTGCATATATATGAGGAAAATGGTCAAGATATCATAATAAACAAAATGTTTTTTCATACAACTTAATTTTCGACCGATCGTTCCTATTGCAGCTATATGTTATAGTGGATCGATCTTAATAGGACTTTGCCTATATATGAGGAGTGTAGTACAACTAATAAATACCAAGTTTGATCAAGTTATCTTGAAAACAAAATGTCTTTTCATTCAACAAACTAATTTTCGACCGATCGTTCCTTTGGCAGCTATATGATTTAGTTGTCCGATCATAAAAGGAGTTTGCATATATATGAGGAGTATTGTAAGACTTAAAAAATGCCGAGTTTGATCAAGGTATCTTAAAAAACAAAATGTTTTTAAAACAACTTAATTTTCGACTGATAGCTCCTATGGCAGCTAAATTATATAGGGCTCCGATCATAACAGAATTTTGCATTTAAATGAAGAGCATGGTAAAACTAAATGACGAGTTTGGTCAAGATATCTTGAAAAACAAAATGTTTCTTCATACAACTTAATTTTCGACCGATCCATTCTCTGGCAGCTAAATGATTTAGTGGTCCGATCTTAAAAGAAAGATGTATTTATATGTGGAGTGTAGTAAAATTAATGAATGCTGAGTTTGGTCAAGATATATTGAAAATCAAAATGTTTATTCATTAGACATTTTAATTATCGACCGATTGACCCTATGGCAGCTATATGATATAGTGGTCCAATCCTAATAGATTTTGCAGTATAGCAAAACTAATAAATGCCGAGTTTGGTAAATATATCTTAATAAACAAAATGTTTTTTCATACAACTTAATTTTCGACCGATCGTTCCTATTGCAGCTATATGTCATAGTGGGGTCCGATCTTAATAGGATGTTGCATATATATTAGGAGTATAGTAAAACTAATAAATGACGGGTTTGGTCAAGATATCTTGACAAACAAATGTTTTTTCATACAACATCTTAATTTTCGACCGATGGTTCCTATGGCAGCTATATGATATTGTGGTCCGATCTTAATAGGATAACGCATTTATATGAGGAGTATAGTACAACTAATAAATACCAAGTTTGATCAAGTTATCTTGAAAACAAAATGTCTTTTCATTCAACAAATTAATTTTCGACCGATCGTACCGAGGGCAGCTATATGTTATAGTGGACCCATCTTAATAGGACTTTGCCTATATCTGAGGAGAATAATACAACTAATAAATGCCAAGTTTGTGATGGGGTAATAAGTTTTTTTCCTTTAAACATAGCACTGCACCATAACATTTATGCAATTACATAGATCAGCATAGGTTAATTACATAACCAGAGTGCCCATGACCTATGTTAATGAAAATATCGTGTGAATGAAAATATCTTCTTCTTGTCTTGGGTGAATGCTTATCTGCCTCTTTTGGTTTTGGCGTGGCGTCATTCTTTTCCATTATAATCGCCAGCGACTACAGTCGGTTTAGATTACTTTTAAAATTATACAATTAAATTTTTTACGTGGGCGTAGTAAGCCCACGTGTATCGGTACTTAAGCTCGAAGAAGAAAAGTCCAAGGTGTCCCTGGGGAAAGCAAAAAAAAAAGGTATATATATACATCATGGATATAACCTTTCACCGCAATAAAGAAAAATTTCAGAGTTCGGAAATAAACATACATACTATCAACTTCAAAGGGCAGCACTGTACCATAACATTTATGCAATTACATATGATCAGCATAGGTTAATAACATAACCAGAGTGACCATGACCTATGTTAATGACGCCGTTGCGAAGGAAAATATCGTATCTTGGGTGAATGCTTCTTTGCCCCTTTTAGTTTTGGCGTGGCGTCATTCTTTTCCATCTTAATCGCCAACAAGTACAGTCGCTTTAGATTGTTTTAAAATTATAAAGTTAAATTATTCTCGAGGGCGTAGTAAACCCACGTGTATCGGCAATCAAGTTCGAAGAAAAAAGTCCAAATCCCTGGGAAAAAAATAAAGTATATATAGACATCATGCGCTCCCGAGCGCTTGGCTATAACCTTTCACTGGAATAAAGAATAATTTTAGAATTCGGACATCGATAAATTTTCACTAAGGGATCGTTACTGGAGTCGTGGGGTGTCATTCCTGTGTGTGGAAGTCGTAGGAAGGTGCAGGTTAAATTTTAATTTATTGCGTCCCAAAAGAAAAAAATAAAAAAAAAATTACGCATAACGCGCAGTCCTTATCGGAGCCAAAACCAAAGCCAAGGCCCAAAGGACCAAATAGTGACAATCTACACTAATAGCAGGGAGCGAATTTCCTAAGGCCGAACGACGATTTCAGCAACGTCACAGTTTCTGCAGATAAGCCTTCGTAATTAAAGATAATTTTTGTGTATCATTCAGAACAGCAGTGATTTAACTTAATATTAGATTCGAAGTGTAATCTCATTCATGTGTGCTTTTGCACACAGTTTTATAAAAAAAAAAGAAAAACCTTCTTTTCACGTAATGTATAATGAAGAACGATCATAAATTTAAATCTTCTTTGAGAACAATTATATGATAAAATGAAATCTTAGTTCCTTTTTGGACACCTTAGGCAAATAATATCGCATATAAAAGGGTAGTTGCCATGAAAATCGCACATGCAGCTATAGGTAGGGTGGGTGAAGACCAAGGGTAGCCAACATCTTAGCTCTTCGGCTCTATATGATATATTCTGCTTGCAGATAGTATTCGCTCCCTATATATGGTGGTATTCCGTCATACCTTAACTCTGTCCACTTTTTTTCTTTATTATACTTGACGCATCGAGTGTGTTAGGGTGGAAAAGAGCCGACGCCACTTCCCTGAGCACGGTCGGAGCCCGCAGACGGAGTACGGTCCCAATGCACAACGCGAGTGTTAGGCGAGACGCGCTTTACGGACTCTTCCGCGTCTCCTCCCCGAGATCCTGAATTGGCCCACAAGAGCTTAGGAGAGAGCCGATAGCATTGTTCGTAGCATGATTTGTCCCGAGCCAATGTGGACGATCCTACGTCATATCGTTATATCGTCGAGCGATTTATTTAGTGGATCAGTTATACTGTTCCACTAGAAATTGTATTATGTTTTCGCCACTTTTGATTCATTTAGGACATTTAGATCTGACTTCGAGTCGGTTCTATACCAATTGATAGAAGGTTGGAAGGGCATAGCTGAATTGAGAATAGTTCTGGGTTGGGTTATTTCGACTCGTCCCTCATCAACTTAGTTCAGACAACTCAACACTGATTTGGTAAAATAGTTTGTTTGCTTGTCGCAAGGAGGTATATCATCGAGATTTAGATTATGCGATGTATTTACCTAAGGATAAGTCCGAGTTATAATATGTTATAATATTGTTATATTAATATCGAAGTGCCTTAAACCTTTTCTTTCTCCCGTAAAACCGTTTCCGATTATCGTAATTATCGCTCTTTAGCGCTTTTCGTATATATCTTAAAATTAAAATCCTTTCGGGATCAATTTTCATTACCAACTTTGACCAATTATAATCGATTTATTTATGCTGGCTGTCGTTCGTAGTCAGGAACATTTAACTCTCAGCGAAGCACCTGCAGTGTGTACTATTTGCAATGATTCCTCGATTGGTGATGCATACATTGTAGAAACTCCATGTGCTCATAAATTTCATTGAAATTGCGTAAACCAATTGTTAAGAAGCAATGATACATATCCCACTTGCAAACGAGTTTATCGTCGAGAATTATTCGAACATAGCAGTGACTTGAATGCAGTAGCTTCACAAAGACCTACTAACACGGGGGCGTTCCTCAGTCCCGAACTATTACCCGAAGTAATGCTCGCAATAGTCCTAAAGCCGCCAGAGGTCGTCCTAGTGGACCGACCAACTCTCGGGAGCAAGCGGGATCGCGAAACACCCAACCTTCTAGGGAATCGCTTGGTTTGTCAAAACTGTGTGTGCAGTTGCTTATCAGTAAGACACTGGAAGCACATAAGACGAAAATGGCGTCCTATTTGTCCGAAGAATTAAATGCCGCAGTTATAAATTTAAACTTATCAAGAGCCACGTGAGGAGCCCCAATTAGAATGGGAAAATGATTTTCCACGTGATACACCGCGATCGAACAACGCTTCGAGATTACCGAACACCGTTAGTGTTCAGTCTAATGCTAGACGTGAATACGCCGTCGATAGGCCCGACAAAATATCGAGTGTCATATCCAATTGGCAAGTCAGATTTTCAGGCGTGGTTAGTGATATGCCAGTTGATGATTTTATATATCGCATAAATTGCTTGACTTCACAATGTTTAAATGACAATTTTAGGTTGTTATATCAGTTTGCCAATTTGCTGTTTACCCGACCAACTTTGACATTTTTTTGGAGATATCACCATACGACTGACCAAACAGGATGGTTCAATTTGAAGAGAATATCACAAGCATAAAGCGTTCTATTCGAATTATCTATCCAATTTCTCGATAAATTAAACCAAAAGGAGTCCTCAACGAGGTAGTCTATGAAAATACAACAAAGACGGATCTTACGCAGAATCTGGTAGAAACTGGGGACTTAAATGCTACACATTCTCTGGAAAAATTGATTTGCTGGAGCTGCGAGGAAAAGGAACACAGATATCAAGAATGCTTAAAAGTTCATCGTGTATTTCGTTACGACTGTGGTGCCGTTGAAACTTACAAACCCACTTGTAACCCTGTTTCGGAAAACTCTCCGGAAGACCTTCGTTGTCTCTTAAACGCGAATGTCCGTCGTCAATAGCCTCGTATCCAGACTTCAATAATGATACCTTAACACCTGATTCTACCTTCACACCAGACTTATCAAAACTATATCAGACAAAACTTAAATAATTTCTGGTTATTCTAGTCGGAACAGAGAATTAAAGGCGCCCTAGCAGAAAAGGAGAATCTATGTCGCCAATAAGGTTCGTTAACGACGGAAGGTTGAGAAGAAGCAGTCTGCTGGAGTAGGATGGCAACCGAAGATTAAGGTCCCAATTTAAACCTCGTAAGGCAAAAAGCAGAAATTGCTTCTGAACAGATTCAATACGATCCTGGCTATCGATATACTGTGGAGACCAGATGCAAGAGCAGTATTTAAGGATAGGGCGAACAAGAGAGATGTACAGAAGTTTTGTTATAAAAGGATCGTTAAGCTCTTTAGACCATCGTTAAATGAATTAAAGTACACCATTTGCCTCACTAACGATGGTATCTATATGAAGATTGAAACAGAGTTTAGAATGAAAAATAACGTCTAGATCCTCAACTGTTAGTATACGTTGCAAAGGGATATTGTCGATTGTATAACTGACAGATTCAATACGATGCTGGCTATTGTTATACTGTGGAGACCAGATGCAAGAGCAGTATTCATGGCTAGGGCGAACAAGAGGGATGTACAGAAGTTTGTTATAAAAGGATCGTTTAACTCTTTAAACCATCGTTTAATGAATCCAAATACACCTTTTGCCTCATTAACGATGGTATTTATGTGAAGATCGAAACAGAGTTTAGAATCCAAAATAACGCCTAGATCCATAATTGTTAGTATACGTTGCAAAGGGATATTGTCGATTGTATAATTGACAAGATAAGGTGTAGTACGATTAAATGTCATAAACATACACTTTGAACAATTTAGATGCAATTGATTGGCCGAACACCAAAGTCGCATAGGGTTCAAATCGTCTTGTAGACGGGAATGATGTATGGAATTATTGTTTGGCATCGTCCGCATACATGAGTACACGGGCTTGTGATATACCAGAGGGGAGATCATTTATAAAAAGAGTAAAGAGTAAAGATCCAAGATGACTACCTTGAGGAACACCAGAAGTAACGTGAACCCGTTTACAGGTAGTCAGCGCCTACATTACTCTTTGGGTCCTACCTTTTAAATAAGAATTAATCCAAAGCAAAAGAGACGGAGGGAAATCTATTCGGACAAGTTTAAAAAGTAACATGTCATGGTGCACAGAGTCAAACGCTCTACTGAAGTCAGTGTAAATGACTTCAGTTTGCAGTTTCGGAAGGAAAGCATCATTTACCAAGGATGTCAACTCAAGCATATTGGTCGTAGTTGACCGATGCTTATCGTCGAGCGATTTATTTAGTGGATCAGT
Source organism: Drosophila virilis (assembly GCF_030788295.1). NCBI lineage: Eukaryota > Metazoa > Arthropoda > Insecta > Diptera > Drosophilidae > Drosophila > Drosophila virilis. Next base: position 16,681 of record NW_027212902.1, on the reverse strand, counting down.
TATACTGTTCCACTAGAAATTGTATTATGTTTTCCCCACTTTTGATTCATTTAGGACTTTTAGATCTGATTTCGAGTCGGTTCTATACCAAGTGATAGAAGGTTGGAAGGGCATAGCTGAATTGAGAATTGTTCTGGGTTGGGTTATTTCGACTCGTCCCTCATCAACTTAGTTCAGACAACTCAACACTGATTTGGTAAAATAGTTTGTTTGCTTGTCGCAAGGAGGTATATCATCGAGATTTAGATTATGCGATGTATTTACCTAAGGATAATCTATAATATGTTATAATATTGTTATATTAATATCGAAGTTCCTTAAACCTTTTCTTTCTCCCGTAAAAGCGTTTCCGATTATCGTAATTATCGCTCTTTAGCGCTTTTCGTATATATCTTAAAATTAAAATCCTTTCGGGATCAATTTTCATTACCAACTTTGACCAATTATAATCGATTTATTTATGCTGGCTGTCGTTCGTAGTCAGGAACATTTAACTCTCAGCGAAGCACCTGCAGTGTGTACTATTTGCAATGATTCCTCGATTGGTGATGCATACATTGTAGAAACTCCATGTGCTCATAAATTTCATTGAAATTGCGTAAACCAATTGTTAAGAAGCAATGAGACATATCCCACTTGCAAACGAGTTTATCGTCGAGAATTATTCGAACATAGTGACTTGAATGCAGTAGCTTCACAAAGACCTACTAACACGGGGGCGTTCCTAAGTCCCGAACTATTACCCGAAGTAATGCTCGCAATAGTCCTAAAGCCGCCAGAGGTCGTCCTAGTGGACCGACCAACTCTCGGGAGCAAGCGGGATCGCGGAACACCCAACCTTCTAGGGAATCGCTTGGTTTGTCAAAACTGTGTGTGCAGTTGCTTATCAGTAAGACACTGGAAGCACATAAGACGAAAATGGCGTCCTATTTGTCCGAAGAATTAAATGGCGCAGTTATAAATTTAAACTTATCAAGAGCCACGTGAGGAGCCCCAATTAGAATGGGAAAATGATTTTCCACGTGATACACCGCGATCGAACAACGCTTCGAGATTACCGAACACCGTTAGTGTTCAGTCTAATGCTAGACGTGAATACGCAGTCGATAGGCCCGACAAAATATCGAGTGTCATATCCAATTGGCAAGTCAGATTTTCAGGCGTGGTTAGTGATATGCCAGTTGATGATTTTATATATCGCATAAATTGCTTGACTTCACAATGTTTAAATGACAATTTTAGGTTGTTATATCAGTTTGCCAATTTGCTGTTTACCCGACCAACTTTGACATTTTTTTGGAGATATCACCGTACGACTGACCAAACAGGATGGTTCAATTTGTGCTCATGCTTGCGAGAAAGGTATAAAGACCACAGATCAGACGAAGACATAAGAGACATGGTTAGAAGACGCAAACAACGATGGTCCGAAAACTTTGATGAATTTTTAGATACGATCAATGTCAAGCGCAACCTAAAACCAGAATTAAGACATGAACTACCTTATGTAAATACTCCGACGTTACGCAAAGAATATCACAAGCATAAAGCGTTCTATTCGAATTATCTATCCAATTTCTCGATAAATTAAACCAAAAGGAGTCCTCAACGAGGTAGTCTATGAAAATACAACAAAGACGGATCTTACGCAGAATCTGGTAGAAACTGGGGACTTAAATGCTACACATTCTCTGGAAAAATTGATTTGCTTTATTAAGAATGCTTAAAAGTTCATCGTGTATTTCGTTACGGCTGTGGTGCCGTTGAAACTTACAAACCCACTTGTAACCCTGTTTCGGAAAACTCTCCGGAAGACCTTCGTTGTCTCTTAAACGCGAATGTCCGTCGTCAATAGCCTCGGATCCAGACTTCAATAATGATACCTTAACACCTGATTCTACCTTCACACCAGACTTATCAAAACTATATCAGACAAAACTTAAATAATTTCTGGTTATTCTAGTCGGAACAGACAGTTAAAGGCGCCCTAGCAGAAAAGGAGAATCTATGTCGCCAATAAGGTTCGTTAACGACGGAAGGTTGAGAAGAAGCAGTCTGCTGGAGTAGGATGGCAACCGAAGATTAAGGTCCCAATTTAAACCTCGTAAGGCAAAAAGCAGAAATTGCTTCTGAACAGATTCAATACGATCCTGGCTATCGATATACTGTGGAGACCAGATGCAAGAGCAGTATTTAAGGATAGGGCGAACAAGAGAGATGTACAGAAGTTTTGTTATAAAAGGATCGTTAAGCTCTTTAGACCATCGTTAAATGAATTAAAGTACACCATTTTGCTCACTAACGATGGTATCTATATGAAGATTGAAACAGAGTTTAGAATGAAAAATAACGTCTAGATCCTCAACTGTTAGTATACGTTGCAAAGGGATATTGTCGATTGTATAACTGACAGATTCAATACGATGCTGGCTATTGTTATACTGTGGAGACCAGATGCAAGAGCAGTATTCAAGGATAGGGCGAACAAGAGGGATGTACAGAAGTCTTGTTATAAAAGAATCGTTTAACTCTTTAAACCATCGTTTAATGAATTCAAGTACACCTTTTGCCTCATTAACGATGGTATTTATGTGAAGATCGAAACAGAGTTTAGAATCCAAAATAACGCCTAGATCCATAACTGTTAGTATACGTTGCAAAGAGATATTGTCGATTGTATAATTGACAAGATAAGGTGTAGTACGATTAAATGTCATAAACATACACTTTGAACAATTTAGATGCAATTGATTGGCCGAATACCAAAGTCCCATAGCGTTCAAATCGTCTTGTAGACGAGAATGATGTATGGGATTAATGTTTGGCATCGTACGCATACATGAGTACACGGGCTTGTGATATAACAGAGGGGAGATCATTTATAAAAAGAGTAAAGAGTAAAGGTCCAAGATGACTACCTTGAGGTAGTTACCAGAAGTAACGTGAACCCGTTTACAGGTAGTCAGCGCCTGCATTACTCTTTGGGTCCTACCTTTTAAATAAGAATTAATCCAAAGCAAAAGAGACGGAGGGAAATCTATTCGGACAAGTTTAAAAAGTAACATGTCATGGTGCACAGAGTCAAACGCTCTACTGAAGTCAGTGTAAATGACTTCAGTTTGCAGTTTCGGAAGGAAAGCATCATTTACCAAGGATGTCAACTCAAGCATATTGGTCGTAGTTGACCGATGCTTATCGTCGAGCGATTTATTTAGTGGATCAGTTATACTGTTCCACTAGAAATTGTATTATGTTTTCCCCACTTTTGATTCATTTAGGACTTTTAGATCTGATTTCGAGTCGGTTCTATACCAAGTGATAGAAGGTTGGAAGGGCATAGCTGAATTGAGAATTGTTCTGGGTTGGGTTATTTCGACTCGTCCCTCATCAACTTAGTTCAGACAACTCAACACTGATTTGGTAAAATAGTTTGTTTGCTTGTCGCAAGGAGGTATATCATCGAGATTTAGATTATGCGATGTATTTACCTAAGGATAAGTCCGAGCTATAATATGTTATAATATTGTTATATTAATATCGAAGTTCCTTAAACCTTTTCTTTCTCCCGTAAAAGCGTTTCCGATTATCGTAATTATCGCTCTTTAGCGCTTTTCGTATATATCTTAAAATTAAAATCCTTTCGGGATCAATTTTCATTACCAACTTTGACCAATTATAATCGATTTATTTATGCTGGCTGTCGTTCGTAGTCAGGAACATTAAACTCTCAGCGAAGCACCTGCAGTGTGTACTTTTTGCAATGATTCCTCGATTGGTGATGCATACATTGTAGAAACTCCATGTGCTCATAAATTTCATTGAAATTGCGTAAACCAATTGTTAAGAAGCAATGAGACATATCCCACTTGCAAACGTGTTTATCGTCGAGAATTATTCGAACATAGTGACTTGAATGCAGTAGCTTCACAAAGACCTACTAACACGGGGGCGTTCCTCAGTCCCGAACTATTACCCGAAGTAATGCTCGCAATAGTCCTAAAGCCGCCAGAGGTCGTCCTAGTGGACCGACCAACTCTCGGGAGCAAGCGGGATCGCGAAACACCCAACCTTCTAGGGAATCGCTTGGTTTGTCAAAACTGTGTGTGCAGTTGCTTATCAGTAAGACACTGGAAGCACATAAGACGAAAATGGCGTCCTATTTGTCCGAAGAATTAAATGGCGCAGTTATAAATTTAAACTTATCAAGAGCCACGTGAGGAGCCCCAATTAGAATGGGAAAATGATTTTCCACGTGATACACCGCGATCGAACAACGCTTCGAGATTACCGAACACCGTTAGTGTTCAGTATAATGCTAGACGTGAATACGCAGTCGATAGGCCCGACAAAATATCGAGTGTCATATCCAATTGGCAAGTCAGATTTTCCGGCGTGGTTAGTGATATGCCAGTTGATGATTTTATATATCGCATAAATTGCTTGACTTCACAATGTTTAAATGACAATTTTAGATTGTTATATCAGTTTGCCAATTTGCTGTTTACCCGACCAACTTTGACATTTTTTTGGAGATATCACCGTACGACTGACCAAACAGGATGGTTCAATTTGTGCACATGCTTGCGAGAAAGGTATAAAGACCACAGATCAGACGAAGACATAAGAGACATGGTTAGAAGACGCAAACAACGATGGTCCGAAAACTTTGATGAATTTTTAGATACGATTCTTGCCTTGTCAGATGCGTTACGGGAACCAATATCAAACTCAGAGTTAGTGATCAATGTCAAGCGCAACCTAAAACCAGAATTAAGACATGAACTACCTTATGTAAATACTCCGACATTACGCAAAGAATATCACAAGCATAAAGCGTTCTATTCGAATTATCTATCCAATTTCTCGATAAATTAAACCAAAAGGAGTCCTCAACGAGGTAGTCTATGAAAATACAACAAAGACGGATCTTACGCAGAATCTGGTAGAAACTGGGGACTTAAATGCTATACATTCTCTGGAAAAATTGATTTGCTGGAGCTGCGAGGAAAAGGAACACAGATATCAAGAATGCTTAAAAGCTCATCGTGTATTTCGTTACGGCTGTGGTGCCGTTGAAACTTACAAACCCACTTGTAACCCTGTTTCGGAAAACTCTTCGGAAGACCTTCGTTGTCTCTTAAACGCGAATGTCCGTCGTCAATAGCCTCGGATCCAGACTTCAATAATGATACCTTAAAAACCTGATTCTACCTTCACACCAGACTTATCAAAACTATATCAGACAAAACTTAAATAATTTCTGGTTATTCTAGTCGGAACAGAGAATTAAAGGCGCCCTAGCAGAAAAGGAGAATCTATGTCGCCAATAAGGTTCGTTAACGACGGAAGGTTGAGAAGAAGCAGTCTGCTGGAGTAGGATGGCAACCGAAGATTAAGGTCCTAATTTAAACCTCGTAAGGCAAAAAGCAGAAATTGCTTCTGAACAGATTCAATACGATCCTGGCTATCGTTATACTGTGGAGACCAGATGCAAGAGCTGTATTTAAGGATAGGGCGAACAAGAGAGATGTACAGAAGTTTTGTTATAAAAGGATCGTTAAGCTCTTTAGACCATCGTTAAATGAATTAAAGTACACCATTTGCCTCACTAACGATGATATCTATATGAAGATTGAAATAGAGTTTAGAATGAAAAATAACGTCTAGATCCTCAACTGTTAGTATACGTTGCAAAGGGATATTGTCGATTGTATAACTAACAGATTCAATACGATGCTGGCTATTGTTATACTGTGGAGACCAGATGCAAGAGCAGTATTCAAGGATAGGGCGAACAAGAGGGATGTACAGAAGTTTTGTTATAAAAGGATCGTTTAACTCTTTAAACCATCGTTTAATGAATTCAAGTACACCTTTTGCCTCATTAACGATGGTATTTATGTGAAGATCGAAACAGAGTTTAGAATCCAAAATAACGCCTAGATCCATAACTGTTAGTATACGTTGCAAAGGGATATTGTCGATTGTATAATTGACAAGATAAGGTGTAGTACGATTAAATGTCATAAACATACACTTTGAACAATTTAGATGCAATTGATTGGCCGAACACCAAAGTCGCATAGGGTTCAAATCGTCTTGTAGACGGGAATGATGTATGGAATTATTGTTTGGCATCGTCCGCATACATGAGTACACGGGCTTGTGATATACCAGAGGGGAGATCATTTATAAAAAGAGTAAAGAGTAAAGATCCAAGATGACTACCTTGAGGAACACCAGAAGTTACGTGAACCCGTTTATAGGTAGTCAGCGCCTGCATTACTCTTTGGGTCCTACCTTTTAAATAAGAATTAATCCAAAGCAAAAGAGACGGAGGGAAATCTATTCGGACAAGTTTAAAAAGTAACATGTCATGGTGCACAGAGTCAAACGCTCTACTGAAGTCAGTGTAAATGACTTCAGTTTACAGTTTCGGAAGGAAAGCATCATTTACCAAGGATGTCAACTCAAGCATATTGGTCGTAGTTGACCGATGCTTTACGAATCCATGTTGAACAGGGGAAACAACTGATTTGGAGAAATGCTGCAAATTCGGAGTGATTATTTTTTCAAATAATTTAGGAATAGCAGATAGTTGTGCAATGCCCCTGTAATTTTGTATATCAGACTTTCCACCTTTCTTGTGAAGAGGAATGATATAAGATTCTTTCCAAAGAGATGGAAAGACTGAAGTTTCAAGGGATAGATTAAAAAGCTTTAGCTTTAGATAAACAAGGGAAGAACTACACTCCTTGAGTAGACAACTAGGAATACTGTCCGGCCCAGAAGAGTAAGAAGATTTTAAAGAGTATAGCTAATAGGAGAGAGGACAGACTGAAGAGTAGGTTGATTGGAAAAAATTAGCAAGTAGGTTAGCAGATCAGTCATTGCTAGCTTTATCCATCCCAGGAGAGAAAGAAGATGGCAAACTTGAAGATTTACGCTTCAAGTTTACAAAATTATAAAACTGTCTCGGATTTCGGGCGAATTGCCTTTTACAACGAGTTAGATAATTCTCAAAGCATTGAGAATTATGAAGAAAGAAGTTCCACTTGGCTATGGAATATTTAGCCAAGTCTGTACACGAACCAGGGTGGTTTTGAAAAAGTAGTCGAAGGAATTGACTTAGGAATACACACATCTAAGTGGGAGTTTAGGGTGATATAAAAAAAATTAATGGGTGTATTCATATCAACTGAGTCATATAAGATAGACCAATCGGTTGAATAAATAAGCTGATTCAGCAAAGAATAATTACCTTTGCGAAAACAATAGCGGGGCTTATTGACTGATGAGCACAAAATGAAAGGATTACAACTGAGCATTGCAATCTCTAAAGTTGGATGATAGACATCCTCAAGAAGAGATAAAGGAGGGGACCTAGACACATTAGAAATAAGGTAGTCGTTAACAAATACAAGGTCAAGTGTTCTATTCAAATGATTAGAAATTGAATTGATTTGAAACAACGAAAGATCAAGCATGCAGTCTATAAAATCGTGCTGTGCTGAGGGCACTAGATAATTTTCAGCAGTGAATAATGACCAAGAGATGTTCGGCAAATAAAAATCTCCCAACACCATTAATGGGTCATTATCACGCACGTATGAAGAAACTTCTTTAATACAAGTAATATGATTCATTAGATTTATGGTTGAACCTGTGTCAATGACACATTTTAGAACTTCGTGATTCATAATCAATTTTATGAATGGATTTCTTCTGTTTGTTCCGAGGCTTGCTGATGAAAATTTTCGGATTTATCCATTTTCATCTGCCCACTGTTGCTATCTCTTTGACGTTTAGTCGGAGGGTTTGGCGCATTCAAGCGTGAATGGGACTGATTTTGATAGTTTAAAGGATTTTGGGATCTACCATGACTTAATTTCTGTTCGAACTCGTGGTGAGCTTTCTGATTGTCTTCGGACTTATTGTGCTGTTTATTTTGTACATGATAACTCTGATTCGTGTTGGAATAACCACTTGAACTGGTGGTTGGGTTAGCATGATAATTGCCCATGTTCTTACGATTGTTATTTTGATTTTCCTGAACATTATTATTTTTAGGTTTTTCAGTAACGCTATTTTCATATAATCCCTCTCTTTGAGCTACTTGCTTTAGTTTTTGTGTCGACGTAATGTCGTATCTGGCTAACATCATGAAAAGCCTATCTGGAAATTTTTTTGTAATAAAATCTTTGATTGTGTTACTCATAGCATTTGTATAAAGGGTTGTATTGCTAGGTATATTTTCTAATGCTAACTTATTTAATATAACAAAAGATTTATTTTCGAGATCCTCGATGAACTTACGGACGTTTCCTTGGTAATTCGTGTTGTATAAGCGTCGAAGGAGTTCTTCAAATGGTGTCTGCACTTTGTATTCTTCAATCAATGCATTTCTCAGCTCCTGCCAAGTGTTGGCTGCTGTCCTTTGTGAAATTCTCTGAGCATCTCCCGTGACTTGTAATTCGATGGCTCCGTATAAGATGCTGTGTTGTCTAACATCTCGGGTTGGATAAAGGTGTACGATGTTATCTATCTTCTTAATGAAGGCGTTTAGATGATCCGTTGATCCGTCAAAGCTTGGCACCTGTCTATGTTGTGAAAGGGCCTGGTTGAGGTGTTGTTCTGATAATTCCATTGTCATCTTGGTGTAATACACTTTTTTTTCGTTAGATGATTTTCTTTGTTTTTAAATAGTTTTGAGTTTGTAGGTTTGAACTTTATTGTTCTTTGATTTGCACTTTTATTTCTTTGCACTTTCTTTTAGAATATAGTTTGTGATGGATTATTGTTTAAATGTTTTTTTTATGTGTGTGTGTCTTAAAAAGACTCAGTAATAACGTATTGCAGGGGTCAAACGATATGCAAAGCCAGTCGTTATTAACTGTAGTAGCTTTATTGCCCAAAGGGTCAATATTATTAGGCTACTAGTGACCCGAAGGTTCTTGTGCGGATACGTATTCGAGAAAATGTTTATTACACTCCGACAACACTTTCGGTCGCGTTGTGCGTTAGATCTGGGAATTAATTATCCTTTAGCGATCTTTACTTTTTCCCGACGTATCCTACCGGCTGCGCCAATTAAGTTTTACACGTTAGGTTACTATAAAAAAAAAATTTCAATTTATTATTTTCACTTAACGGCTACTTTTGTTGAGTACATTAAATTTGCTTCCCGAATATGAACTGATTTATCTAACTGTTGCGGTCGCTTAGCAAACTTCGCTTTGAGAGAGTTTGAGTCAAAATTGAGTGAAGTTTGAGCTGCGTCAGCAATTATGCGTGGGATAGTGCTCTGATGGGAACATTGACAGTGGCGTGATATTTAGGGTGAATTGTTTATGTCTACCAAAGGGGGACAGTTTGATCTTGACCAATGTCGATGTTATCACCAAGCTCTTTGCTTACAATATTAGCAATGTTTATACTTGTGCTTATGCTTATGTACTAAGTTATGTTAAAGGGTGGGTGCGACTATGGATATGCCACTATATATATGTGGAGTATTCCTATACTTTTACTAAACTAATGAATGCTGAGTTTAGTCAAGATATATTGAAAATCAAAATGTTTTTTCATATTATATTTTCATATGTATAACTAATGAACGCCGAGCATGGTCAAGATATCTTGAAAAACAAATGGTTTTTTCTTATTACAACTTAATTATCGACCGATTGATCCTATTACAGCTATATGATATAGTGGTCCGATCCTAACAGATTTTGCATATATATGAGGAAAATGGTCAAGATATCATAAAAAACCAAATGTTTTTTCATACAACTTAATTTTCGACCGATCGTTCCTATTGCAGCTATATGTTATAGTGGATCGATCTTAATAGGACTTTGCCTATATATGAGGAGTATAGTACAACTAATAAATACCAAGTTTGATCAAGTTATCTTGAAAACAAAATGTCTTTTCATTCAACAAATTAATTTTCGACCGATCGTTCCGAGGGCAGCTATATGTTATAGTGGACCCATCTTAATAGGACTTTGCCTATATCTGAGGAGAATAATACAACTAATAACTGCCATGTTTGTGATGGGGTGATAAGTTTTTTTCCTTTAAACATAGCACTGCACCATAACATTTATGCAATTACATAGATCAGCATAGGTTAATTACATAACCAGAGTGCCCATGACCTATGTTAATGAAAATATCGTGTGAATGAAAATATCTTCTTCTTGTCTTGGGTGAATGCTTATCTGCCTCTTTTGGTTTTGGCGTGGCGTCATTCTTTTCCATTATAATCGCCAGCGATTACAGTCGGTTTAGATTACTTTTAAAATTATACAATTAAATTTTTTACGTGGGCGTAGTAAGCCCACGTGTATCGGTACTCAAGCTCGAAGAAGAAAAGTCCAAGGTGTCCCTGGGGAAAGCAAAAAAAAAAGGTATATATATACATCATGGATATAACCTTTCACCGGAATAAAGAAAAATTTCAGAGTTCGGAAATAAACATACATACTATCAACTTCAAAGGGCAGCACTGTACCATTTATGCAATTACATATGATCAGCATAGGTTAATAACATAACCAGAGTGACCATGACCTATGTTAATGACGCCGTTGCGAAGGAAAATATCGTATCTTGGGTGAATGCTTCTTTGCCTCTTTTAGTTTTGCCGTGGCGTCATTCTTTTCCATTTTAATCGCCAACAAGTACAGTCGCTTTAGATTGTTTTAAAATTATAAAGTTAAATTATTCTCGAGGGCGTAGTAAACCCACGTGTATCGGCAATCAAGTTCGAAGAAAAAAGTCCAAATCCCTGGGAAAAAATAAAGTATATATAGACATCATGCGCTCCCGAGCGCTTGGCTATAACCTTTCACTGGAATAAAGAATAATTTTAGAATTCGGACATCGATAAATTTTCACTAAGGGATCGTTACTGGAGTCGTGGGGTGTCATTCCTGTGTGTGGAAGTCGTAGGAAGGTGCAGGTTAAATTTTAATTTATTGCGTGCCAAAAGAAAAAAATAAAAGAAAAATTACGCATAACGCATATTCCTTATCGGAGCCAAAACCAAAGCCAAGGCCCAAAGCACCAAATAGTAACAATCTACACTAATAGCAGGGAGCGAATTTCCTTAGGCCGAACGACGATTTCAGCAACGTCTCAGTTTCTGCAGATAAGCTTTGAACCTCGCTAACCAATAGCTCTTGCTGCACGCACAGGCAGACCACCGTGACCACGTGTTCGACCCATCGATTTCCGCACATTCTTGAGCGCAGATCTGGTGCATAGCTAACCAGTGCGCAGCCTCACTCGGATTTACAACATCTGATATAATTGTTAAACGGCATACTGGCCGTAGGTATAAGCGTGGGGCGTAAGTACACATGAAATTTAAATTGCAATTCTTTCCGTTTCATATCGCTGACATTGTCTTTCGATCCTGATTTAGCATGTATATATCGCTCATTACTATATTTCAACGTTACACAGTTCAATTAAGAGTCCACAGCTCCCGACTAGAACCTTTTCCTTTTTGTTTTTTATTACACTTGACGCGTCGAGTGTGTTAGGGAGCAAAAGTACCCACGCCAATTTCCTGAGTCCGGTCGGAACCCGTAGAAGGAGTACGTTTCCACCACGAGTGTTAGGCGAGACGCTCCCAGCGTAGCCGTCGTGTTCCTTACAGATTAGATAACCGTAAACTTCTAACTCTGATGCAGGTATTGACACAAGAAAATTTAAGAAACTGTGCCTTCTTAAAACTGCAGCAAAGATCATGCCATGCCGTTGCTAGTGATGATGGTTGGCTCTCATCCCAGTCAAGCTTCCCCTTTCTGAGCTGCTGCAAAAAGATTTTAGCCTTGGCGATTATCGGTCCTACGAGTCCAAGGGTCTTTTGGATGGTTTGGATCTCTGCTGAATGGGCGAAAAGGAAAACAGCAACCGATCCGACGGTAAGTTCCAAGCGAGTCCAAGAGTTTTGGTGATGTTGCTACCATCATCAAACTTTAGAGCAAATACTCTGTCCTCTTCGGGTACAGCAGTATAGTTTGGGCACCACTTTCGCAACTTAAATAACTCACTTGCCACGATTCCAGCCATCTGATTAAGAATTTCCTTTGCTTCTTGAATTAAGTCACCCCCCGAAATGAAGTCATGAACTTAGAAGTCACGTCGACAACCTGGTTTTCCTTAACTGAAGTCTCTGTGCGAAACGGGATGTGACCATGTACAACTGCGAGCCTGAGTCTTATAAGGCCCTACAGGGAAACAAGGAACCAGAACTATTCTTTACCAGTACCACTGCAGTGGCCAGGAGCACAGCACCAGTCTGAACACCTTGGACAGCAGGAGAGGTAGTGGAGTGAGAGTGCGTCGAAGTGGCGGCGCCCAAATCAGTCGATGTATGTAATGGTGTCGGCGCGTCAGCTTCCTTTGAAGTGGCAAAATGCAACAGTGTATGATGCTTTCTTCCACAAGTACGACAATGACTACTACTGCAAGACCGAATTTGGTGTCTCTTCCTTAGGCAGTTATAACAAAGGGCAAGTTTCTTGACCTTATGCCGAAGGGATGGAGACAAATTTCCGAATTTACTACATGTGTAGATCCCGTGACCAGACGCATTAAAGAAACTGCACCCATTTTGGTTAGTCTCAGCTACAAGCACTCTTTTGCTGTGGATAGTGTTATGGTTGGATTTGCCCACCTGATAATTGGTTATCAGCCAGCCTTTGACTACGCCTTTCCATAAATGTGAAAAACTCATCGGCTGTCGGGATTTTGTCAATGCCTGGGGCCTCCTCCCATTTGGTCTGAGTGTGGGTGTCCAACCTTTGAAGCAGCTTGTGGACTATTATGCATCCCGAAATTTGCTCCAAACTGCCCAAATTCTGTAAGGCACGCATATGCGAATTGACCTTGTCCGAGAACTTACGCAGTTTTGAAGCCGACTACGAATCTACCCTCTTGAGCCAAAGAATCTCATTGGTGTGTGCCTGGAAAACAAGACGTTTGTTACAAAATCTTCTATTTAGGATATCCAGAGCCACAGGATAATTGGCACTGGAAAACTCCAAAGATCGAACCGAATCCAACGCAGGGCCAGACAAAAATGAACGAAGATGTTGCAAGATCAAGGTTTGGTTTGGCAAGTCCTCATGACGAGGAAAGGCAGAGTGGGGCGGACCGTTAAATTGACGACAGCTCACAAAGGCGGTTTGCACTTGCCTAATAATAAAAATGTACGATGATTATGTTCTACTTGAATAATCACAATTTTAATTTGCAATAGATTTATTTTGTTTGTGTGCACTGCAATGTTAAATCTCGCCGGGGTCTCCAAATGTTGAGTTACTAGCAACTGTTTAGAACCTAAACCAAGAAATAAGTAAATTTTGGCCTTTCACAACAACACGTTATAATTCAGTTTATTAGGAAAATTTATTTAGATTATAAGGTTATTTGGCTGTGGCTCAGAATTGGTTCTTCGCTTCGCCTCGATCAACAATGTTCTGAGAGAGCAGACAAAAAGGAATATGCACCTTAGGCAAATAATATCGCATATAGAAGTGTAGTTTCAATGACAATCGCAGATGCAGCTACAGGTAGGGTGGATGAAGACCGAGGGCCAATATCTTGGCTCTTCGGCTGTATGTGATATATTCTGCTTGCAAATAGTAGTCGCTCCCTATATATCGTGGTATTCCGTCATATCTTAACTGTGTCTACTTTTTTTTCTTAATTGTACCTGACGCGTCGAGTGAGTTAGGGAGCAAAATAACCCACGCCTGGTTTTCCTTAACTGAAGTCTCTGTGCGAAACGGGATGTGACCATGTACAACTGCGAGCCTGAGTCTTATAAGGCCCTACAGGGAAACAAGGAACCAGAACTATTCTTTACCAGTACCACTGCAGTGGCCAGGAGCACAACACCAGTCTGAACACCTTGGACAGCAGGAGAGGTAGTGGAGTGAGAGTGCGTCGAAGTGGCGGCGCCCAAATCAGCCGATGTATGTAATGGTGTCGGCGCGTCAGCTTCCTTTGAAGTGGCAAAATGCAACAGTGTATGATGCTTTCTTCCATAAGTACGACAATGACTACTACTGCAAGACCGAATTTGGTGTCTCTTCCTTAGGCAGTTATAACAAAGGGCAAGTTTCTTGACCTCCTAATGCCGAAGGGATGGAGACAAATTTCCGATTTTTTTAAATGTGTAGATCCCGTGACCAGAAGCATTAAAAAAACTGCACCCATTTTGGTTAGTCTCAGCTACAAGCACTCTTTTGCTGTGGATAGTGTTATGGTTGGATTTGCCCACCTGATAATTGGTTATATGGGATGACATGGCATGTTGCACGCTCTCCAGCCTTTGACTACGCCTTTCCATAAATGTGAAGAACTCATCGGCTGTCGGGATTTTGTCAATGCCTGCGGCCTCCTCCCATTTGGTCTGAGTGTGGGTGTCCAACCTTTGAAGCAGCTTGTGGACTATTATGCATCCCGAAATTTGCTCCAAAGTGCCCAAATTCTGTAAGGCACGCATATGCGAATTGACCTTGTCCGAGAACTTACGCAGTTTTGAAGCCGACTACGAATCTACCCTCTTGAGCCAAAGAATCTCATTGGTGTGTGCCTGGAAAACAAGACGTTTGTTACAAAATCTTCTATTTAGGATATCCAGAGCCACAGGATAATTGGCACTGGAAAACTCCAAAATCGAACCGAATCCAACGCAGGGCCAGACAAAAATGAACGAAGTTGTTGCAACCTTTCAATGTTAGACAGCTCGGTATCCTTTTCAACAACTAACTCAAACATCGCGATAAAGTCCGAATATTCGATATAACCGCCGGAAAATGTTGGTAATTTGAGCTCGGGCAGGCGCATTCTTTTGGCTAAGATCAAGGTTTGGTTTGGCAAGTCCTCATGACGAAGAAAGGCAGAGTGGGGCGGACCGTTAAATTGACGACAGCTCACTCAGGCGGTTTGCACTTGGGCCAATATCTTGGCTCTTCGGCTGTATGTGATATATTCTGCTTGCAGATAGTAGTCGCTCCCTATATATCGTGGTATCCCGTCATATCTTAACTGTGTCTACTTTTTTTTCTTAATTGTACCTGACGCGTCGAGTGAGTTAGGGAGCAAAATAACCCACGCCACTTCCCTGGGCACGGTCGGAACCCGTAGACGGAGTACGCTCCCAATCCACAACACAAGTGTTAGGCGAGACGCTCCCAGCGTAGCCGTCGTGTTCGTTACAGAAGCTGTGCTTTCTCAAAACTGTAGCAAAGATCAGGCCAAGCTGTTGCTAGTGATGATGGCAGGCTCTCAAGCGGGTTATTCAAGCGAGTTATGGTCGACAGAATTGATCTTTTGGTTGGTTTGGATCTCTACTGAGGGGACGAAAAGGAAAACATCAACCGATCCAACGCTGAGTCGCAAGCGAGTTCAAGAGTTTTGGTGATGTCGTTTCCATTATCAAACGTTAGAGAAGATTCTCTTTTTCCTTCGGTTATCCCTTCCAGCACAGCAGCATTTGTTTGAGGCCCCACTTGCCACGATTCCAGCCGTCTGATTAAAAATTTACTTTGCTTCTTGAATTTAGGCACCCCCCGAAAGGAGGTCATCAACGTAGAAGTCACGCCACGGAATTTGAGCTCCACCTGGAAAATTAGTTTCCTCATCCATAGACACCTTATACATAACACGGACATAGAGGAATTAAGTTTGTTTTGTTCCGAATGTAACTGTATGCAGCTTAAAAATCTTTACATCCTGTTCTGGTGAGTCATTCTATACGATACATTTTTCAAATATCTCCTGTTAGGGCGACCGGGATATTGCGAAAACAAAAGGGGATATGGAACAGCGAGCTTTGAATAACAGGTCCAGCCATCAACAGTTCATTTAATAACAACCTGACGAGCTTTGTCGTTAAACTATCTTCTTTAAACACAAAGTGATGAGGTAGAAAAATTGACAAAATTCAATGGGCTCTGAAGCGACACGAGACATGACCCAGATCCAAGTATTCCTTTACAAAATTTGAATATTGAATCTTCAGTTCTTGACGGTCTATTGGTTGCGATCCAGGGTCAGGAACCGACGAAAGACTTGTTGGTATGACGTCCACAGACATTCCAAACTTCACTTTAAGGGTAAACGAACTGAATATGTGCCACTAGGAAATCGGACATGATTCGTTACGAAATGTTCTTCACAAATATTTTCTTCCTTTGAAGTGGCAGAAGACATTTTCGAGTTGACATTAGTTTCTAAAATGTTTTATTCAATATATTCTTATGGCTAAGACCGCATAGCTGCGCTGCCGGTTACGCCAGCAGCGGTGCGGCTTCATAATCGGTTACTTTATTGATACAGTGTACCGTCAATATATGCACATACTACCTCTCCCTCCTTTTGAAAAATAACGTAACTAAGTGGAGTTATTTTACTTAAATTCATTTCATATAAAACTTTTTTTTTTAATTTGAAGATTTATTACATTGTAATGTATTTATAAAGTATAAAATATATTTATTTTTTGAAAATATGTATATATATATCTTTTCATTTTCGTTATGAATTAAAAAGGTTTTGTTTCTTTTTTTTAACATTTGTGTTAACTGACAAATTCTTATTTTTCAAATATTTGAATTTACGTTTTATTTTAATTTTAATTTTCTTAGAA